>NW_020230677.1:0-114403 GCF_003227715.2 Harpegnathos saltator | reverse complement strand
AGAGGACGATTTCGGTATGAGCAACGAGAGAGAGAGAGAGAGAGAGGAGAGAGAGAAAGAGAGAGAGAGAAGAGAGAGAGAGAGAGTGGACGAGCTAGCGAATGTCGGTGATAATGGCCCCGTATACATGCTTGCAACGTCAGACGTGTAACGCCTGAAATCGCTAGCGTGCAGATTCACCGCAAAGTTAGAGCACTCGTCATAGTCGGATCCCAATATCTCGTTACAACACGACGAAAGTCGGTATAGTACCATAACGTCATGTAATCGTTAATACATTTATAACGAGTTACAGAATCCCGCTACTGGTCCTCAATTCATCGTCGCAACGCGCGAATTTTGCAATTACTACGTCTCTCTCATCTCAATTGCGAAGGGAGAAGCACCCGGAATATTGGAGGAAGGCTAGTATTAAGGTCACGCCTGCAGGTGCCAGTAATTCCAACATTCCCAGCCTAGGATTGGACCAAATATTGGATCCTATCCTCAACGAATGCCGTATCTGAAAGGGCATTTCAACACGTATCTAGGATTGTTACAGGGAGCAGACCCAAGTATTGCCCGCCCCCCCCCCCTCGCATTTTCGATAATCCGGTTCACGTAAAAACAATACAGATTCCCTCCCGTCCATAAAGGAGAAGAGGTAGACAGGAGCCCAAGGTTGCCCCGATTTTAACTAAAAATAATATTATCGAACACTCTACTTCTCGGCAATTAGGTAGCCACGTCTCCCTTGTGGGCGAAGGACTTTTCCTACCTAACCTCAGAATTCGTAATTATAGGAAATATACGATTGGCGCATGTATTCCAAGAAGCCGCATCGAGGCGAATAGTTAAATCGCAAAAAACTACACTAGTGAAGTGTTAACGTCTCGCGTTCCTTCCCATTATGTCGTCTATACTCGGATCCGCTGCTCTCTATTTATTTAGTTGCCTACCTCCTGCTTCGGACCGGCAACAATCCGCCTGGGATCCGAGAGCTTTTGCCGGACTAGATGGTGAAAGGGGGAAATATGGTGATGTAGTGATATAATTGATTTAGTGGCCTGATCTGATGGCAGAATAGAGACTTAAACAACGTTGAGTTTTATTAGTACAATATGAGACACTAATGGACTATGACTAACAAGTGTAATATAATAGAGTGTATATAATACTTATAATTTTATAGATTATTAAATGAAAGGTGGGCAAATGTGGCTTTACATTATTATGGAAGGGGGAAGGAGGGCTAAGCTGAAGTATCTTGGCAGCGGTTTACAATAGAAGTGCCTTCGAGAGAACTACTAACAGGCCTAGTTTATCTGCTTCGCCCGGGTGGAAAAGTAACTTGAAATGGTGGGTACAGAAAAGCGATGGCAGTAGGATTCGATGCGAAAGGAGTTTTCAGTGACGCAAGAATAAGGATTACCAGGTTGGTAAACTTGTATCGGTTGTCTAAGTCTTGCTCTTTTTTTAAAAGTGATCAGTCCTGTGTAATAAATCTAAATCAATTCTTATGTCTATGAGCTTTTCGTCCTTTCTGTGATTTTCGTCGAAAGCTGTTAACACCAGCCGTATAGGTGTTTGTTGCGTGATGTGAGCCCTGAAAGAAGCTTGATAAAAAAATGCTGAGATCCGAAATAAAAGAGTGGTCTTTAGTGCTGGAGTAGCTTGTCTTAATGTGAGGAGCGCTGGAAGCGTATTGAGCGTATTAAATGTGCTTATGAGTCTGTTTTGTAATAAAAACTTGATGTACGATGGAGGAACTAGATCGTGCCCCGTGATATCTTGTATTATACGGGGTTTGGTGGGGTCCATGTGTTGAGACAACAGGGCCGCTCGTCGGCAAGCTTCCTTATGCCTTCTGTTTAACGCCCCCGGATGTTTATTTGGCATCTAACGGATTGAGTTTAAGAATAACATTTTTGGTCGGACAAGTTAAAATAGCAATTGATAAAATTTATATTGAGTGAAAAGGACTCTTGTGACTTTAGTTATCCGTTGCCAGAGTACTATAAAAGTACTAATAATTAATGCTTATACCAATGCTTTGGCAGGGTTAGGTTATGCGGGTTGTAGGAGAAGGATAATTGAGGCGGGTGGCGGCTGTCAGCTGCGCCCCTGAGATTGAAGGATGCTAAGCACTGTACAGGTTATTAATTCACAAGTTAAATTTCCTGATCTTGATGGAAAAGGGGTGGTCTTATGAGTTGGACGGGATGGATAGGATGCTTGAGCCGAGAGGCACCCGTAAGGCGCTCCTCAGTCTGGACAAGGATAGAGGCGGGTAGCTCCAGTAAGGCGCTTCCCTAAAGGTGGCAAGATCTATGCTTAATAATGTAAGATTCAGATTTAATGGTTAATGAACTATAAATTCCTCTGGCAAGAGATGTTATGGCACCAATTGATTTAAGTAACTGAATAAAAAGGACAAAGATTTATGAATACTTAATATCTTTCTTTCAAGAAAATGCTCGAATAAGAGGAAGAAGGCTGCCGATAAAACAAGGATACTGCATAAAATTAAAATGCTTAGTAGAAAATATTGAAGGATTGTATGCCGATGCAATGGCATATGTTCGTTGTACAAGAGAATCGGTGATTTTAATGGAATTATACAATAGCAAGTAATACAGTGAGGTAATTAAGGCGTATGCGATGCAATGGCACACGTCTACACACACACAATAAAATCAGTTACAATACAATAAATGCTTATACATATATATATGTGGGTGGGGAAGGATGCACTTCATGAAATGATTTATATTATTCCAGCTTTTATAATGGATAATGTCAAGATCTTGTCGTTATTAAGAATATACTTTCGTCTAAATAAACAATGAGATTGTAAAAGTATTATTAATCTGAAACCTTAGTAACTTAATTGTTTAATATAAGTGTTGTGCCACACCTTTGGGGAACGTATTGTTCCCACGCTCTTGGGAGAAGACGCTCTGTGAAGAAGGCATATAGAGAATGTGAACAGCTGTTATCGTTGTCAAGGAGTTTGTTTACTAACAACTGGGAATAATAAGAGAGTCGCTCTAGTCCTGTCACAGCGTACGGATGTAAAGCGAATTCGTGCGATTATTTTGGAATTGATTGAGATCCGTTTTTCTAGGCTGTAAATAAAGCTTTTCTCGTTTAGTATATCTCGAGTTATTTCTTTCACGCGCGGGCACAACATTTGGGGGCTCGTCCGGGATCAATAACGATAGAAATCGTAGACGTGCTTGTGTGTGAAAGTGAAAGAAAAAAGAAATGGCTTTGGCACATTCGCCGAGGAGGACTCGTGCTCAGACGCCGGCTACCTCAGATGATTCATTACGAGCCGTTCTTCAGGAGTTGCAGCAACTAAGGGAGGAACGGCAGCAGGATCAGAGAGAACAGCTACGGATACAAAATGAATTAAAAACACAGCTTGAGGAGCGTGATTCAGCTTTTAAACGCCTGGAAGAAAAACTGGATAAACAGATGAGTCCTTCAAATAATAGTATTTTTGGGAATGAATCTCGTAATGTTATCGATCTCGAAAATTCGAGAATGAATGTTGAAAGAGAACGTATATTTTGTGATGTCAAAGTGAAATCAGATATTTATGATGGGACAGTGCCTTTAAAAGAGTTCCTTGCACAATTTTCTCTAATATCGCAAGCTAATGGTTGGAATGATTCCGCGAAAACAGTAGCTTTGGCTTCCTGTTTAAGAGGGAAAGCACGAACGGTTCTTTTAAATATAAATGATTTAAAAAAAATAACTTTTAATGAAATAAAAGAAAAATTAGAATTACAATTTGGAGAGGGTGAATTAATGCAAAATTATTATTCACAATTTACAAATCGAAAGATGCTTGCGGGAGAAGATTATGCAACTCTTGGTGCAGATTTAGAGCGTCTTTCGAGAGGAGCTTATCCAGAATGTTCTTTTGAAGTTCGCGAAAAGATTGCTTGTGCACAATTCATTGCTGCAATTTCGGATAATTTTATTAAGCGTTCGCTTTTGACAGAAGGAATAGTTTCACTTAAAGCGGCTATAGAACGAGCAAAGATTTTACAATCAATAAATGAAAACTGTTTTTCACGGAAAATAAAAGAACAAAAAGTCACGGGAGTTTTCTGTCGTTTTGAAGAAAAAGGAAATGGATATAAGAAGGGAAAAGAATTTGAAAGAGTTGAAGCACGAAGAAATTTTAAAACGAGTAAGAATAAAGAAAGGGAATGTTGGCAATGCGGTGGGGTAGGACATTTTCGTTCAGAATGTCCGACATTGCAGCAAAAGGAAAACTAAATTTTGCCGAGCTTCACGGAGCTGGTTCGGTAAAAAGGATTCAGGCTCCGTTTTATAAGCGCAAAATTGATAAAAACATGTATAATATTTGTGGAAAATTGAATGATAAAATGTTCCTTAGTAATTTTTGTTGTTTCAGGGGCTTGTTAAATAATACAACTTGTTCTTTTAAAATTGACACAGGTTCCGATGTCTCGATTATAAGTTCTAGGAAGGTAATACCTTTGAAATTGAGTCCGATAGGTTCTGTTAATTTATTTTACCCTACAGGAGAAAGAGTTCAGGTTCATTCACAAGTTGTTGCTACCATTACTTTGGGGAAGTTTTGTGTACAATTATGTTTTTATGTAGCTGATATAAATAATGATTGTATTTTAGGAAGAGATTTTCTTTTAAAAACAGGTTTAGTAGATGGATTGTTTGAAAGGGCTCTTGGAATCTCAAAGAATAGTTTTGGAAAACAAGAATTAATTTGTTCTAGAATAGAGAAACATTCTATTCAATTTCCTGAATTACTTAGGGAAATTCATGAACAAAGTTCTAAACATTTGAATTTTTCACAAAAAGAGATTTTCTCAGAGTTTCTTATTCAATTTCAAGATTTATTTGCTGAAAATGTTATAGCTGGTAATTGTGATATTCTTTGTCATCATATTAAACTTTTAGATTCTAATCCTATTAAGCAGACTCCTCGTCGAATTCCTATTCATTTACAAGAAGAAGTTTATAAAATTATAGAAGACATGAAAGCTCAAAAGGTAATAGAAGAATCCAATAGCCCTTGGATTTCTCCGGCTGTAATGGTAAAAAAAAAAGATGGTTCTATAAGATTTTGTGTAGATTATAGAAAATTAAATGCAGTAACCATCAAGGATTCATATCCACTTCCAAGAATTGATCAAATTTTAGATTGTTTAGCTGGGAATTCATGGTTTTGTACTCTTGATTTAAAGAGTGGTTATTGGCAGGTGGGGTTAGCTCCTGAGGATCGGGAAAAAACTGCTTTTTCTATAGGAAACGGTTTATGGCAGTTTACAGTGATGCCGTTCGGACTTTGTAATGCTCCTGCCACTTTTGAACGTTTAATGGAAAAAGTGTTATCAGGTTTAATTTCTAAAAAATATTTCGTTTTCTTGGACGATGTAATTGTTTTTGGAAAGAATTTTGAAGAAATGATTTCTAATTTAAAAGCAGTTTTTCTGCGGTTACAATCCGCAAATCTTAAGGTAAATCCAAAGAAATGTGAATTTTTAAGGAAAAAGATCAGATACTTGGGTCATGTGATTTCTGCTGAGGGAGTTGCTACAGATCCTGATAAGATTTCTGTTCTTAAAGATTGGCCAATTCCTAAGACACGGAAACAAGTGCGAAGTTTTTTAGGATTTTGCTCGTATTATCGGAAATTTATTAAAGATTTTTCTCTTTTAGCCAAGCCTTTATTTAGATTGACGGAGGAAAATAGAAAATTTTCTTGGTCAACAGAATGTCAGTTGGCATTTCAGGAGTTAAAACGTGTGATGACTTCTTCTCCAATTTTATCTTTTCCTTCTGGAGAAGGTCAATTTATTCTTGACACTGATGCTTCAAATCATGGCATCGGAGCAGTTCTTTCACAGCTTCAGGAAGGAAAAGAGAAAGTTATTGCTTTTTATAGTCGAGTTTTTAGTAAAGTAGAACAGAATTACTGTGTAACTCGTAGGGAACTTCTTGCTGTGGTAGATGCTGTACAATCTTTTCATCATTATTTATATGGAAGGAAGTTTTTAGTAAGAACAGATCATGTTTCTTTACGATGGTTAACTTCATTTAAAAATTTGGAAGGGCAGTTGGCAAGATGGTTAGAACGTTTGCAGCAATATGATTTTGACATTAATTATCGTAGCGGGAAATTACACAAAATGCAGATTTTCTCTCTCGACGTCCTTGTTTGGAAACTTCTTGTCGTTATTGTTATAAAGTAGAATCACGGGAGGAATCTTTTAAAGAAAATATTATAGGATTTATTTCTCTAGAAAGAGATAATTTACAAGAATGGCGTGATTTTCAGCTTCAGGATTCAGTGTTGGCACAAATTCATCAAGCTAAAGAGATTGATAAAAGGCCTTCTTGGCAGGCTGTTGCTCCTATGGAGATTTCTTCTAAGATTTATTGGTCTCAATGGGAAGCTATAGTTGTTTTAAATGGTGTCTTATATAAAAAATGGGAATCTCCTAATTTATTAAACCATGTTTATCAAATTTTAGTTCCTCGGGAGAAGGTTTCGGAGGTGTTGGAAGAAGCTCATGATTCACCTTCCGGTGGTCATTTTGGAATTAATAAAACTTTACAAAGGATACGTAAACGTTTTTATTGGGCAACTTGCAAGAGAGACGTAGAGGATTGGTGTGCTTCTTGCAAAATTTGTATAGCTAAGAAAGGTCCTTCTGAAAAAGGGAAATCTCCTCTTCAGGTGTATAATGTAGGTGCTCCTTTTGAAAGAATACAAGTTGATATTTTAGGTCCTCTTCCTACCACTCTTAATGGAAATCGGTATGTGCTCGTTGTGCTAGATTGTTTTACCAAATGGCCAGAGGCTATTCCTTTGAAAAATAAAAGAGCAACCACTGTTGCTAAGTTTCTAGTTGAACAAGTATTTTCTCGACATGGAATTCCTTTAGAATTACATACTGATCAAGGAAAGAATTTTGAGTCACGATTAATTCTTGAGATGTCTCATATTTTAGGAATCAGGAAAACTCGTACTACACCTCTTCATCCTCAGTCAGATGGACAAGTTGAACGTCAACATAGAACAATTTTAAATTATTTGGCGAAATATATTTCTGATAATCAACGAGATTGGGATAAATGGATTTCTTTGTTTCTACTGGCTTTTCGCTCCTCTAAACATGAAGTAACTGGAGTTTCTCCAGCCGAAATGTATCTTGGTCAGGATCTTCGTTTACCTTTAGATCTTCTTCGAGGTCGGCCTCCCTCAGTTAAAGATAAAGAAGAAGAAAAGTACACTATTAAATTAAGGAAAAAATTGGATGAAATTCATCGTTTTGCTAGACGTCGTCTTCAAATTAGGTCTCAAAATACCAAATCTTGGTATGATCAACGTTCTAGACAAGTGACATTTGAACAAGGTCAAAAGGTTTGGTTTTTCAATCCTCGTCGTACAATAGGAAAAGCTCCGAAATTGCAAAGTTCTTGGGAAGGACCTTTTATAATTATAAAGAAACTTAGTGATGTCGTGTTTTGTATAGGCAAATCTTTCAAACATAAAAGAAAAGTGGTTCATGCAGATCGTTTGGCTCCTTTTCGAGAAAGAGATATTAAATAAAATTAAAAGAATCAATACATGTATATACATATACTTGTTTGTTTTCTTTTCCTTTTTCAGAATTTCCCATTCCTCTTTCCTTTTCCGTTTTCCGAGTCGCTGACGTCTTTTTCCACTGAGATCCGTTAAGGACCGCCCTCCCCACGGTTTTTGACCGTGGTTTTTCCGTGAGGCTTTGGGTGAATACCGGGGCGGGGATTAGGGGTGTTCTTTTAAAGAACGTCGGGTCCACGGGTTATACCCCCCCCTTATCCGAAGAAGAAGCTGAAGAGCGGTGAGCTGGGACTTCGAGAGTCACGTCGACAACTTTTCGGCCTGATAGCTGTTGGGACAAGAGATGGCGTAGTCAAGAGAACCTGAGACAGCAGTCCAGGTTGTGACAAAGGATCGCCAAAGGTGCCCTGGAGCAGCAAAGATGGCTTGAAATTTTGGAGATAGACTTGAAGAAGAGCATCACGAACAACTTTTTCCATGGGATTGTCGGGACGACAATTTTGGAAGAGAGGGGACAGTGTTGTGCCCACACCTTTGGGGAACGTATTGTTCCCACGCTCTTGGGAGAAGACGCTCTGTGAAGAAGGCATATAGAGAATGTGAACAGCTGTTATCGTTGTCAAGGAGTTTGTTTACTAACAACTGGGAATAATAAGAGAGTCGCTCTAGTCCTGTCACAGCGTACGGATGTAAAGCGAATTCGTGCGATTATTTTGGAATTGATTGAGATCCGTTTTTCTAGGCTGTAAATAAAGCTTTTCTCGTTTAGTATATCTCGAGTTATTTCTTTCACGCGCGGGCACAACAATAGAATAGTCTTTACGGATAATGGTAATAGCAGAACGCAGTATATTTTATATGTGCAAGTGCAGGTTACAGTGGAAACAGTGGGAATATTATATCAAGTACATAATTATACATGAAATTATAAAGGCATATAAATGTCTTATAACTAAAATAGCTAATGAGAGAGATAGATAGAAGGCTAACATGAAGGAACGTCTCTGTGAGTCCTTGTTACGAGATAATTGTAATTTTTATTTTATTCAATGTCTATTAACGAGGTGAAGGCCTAGGAGGTTGGAGTAAGCAGATTTTCAAAGCAGAGTCTCCGGCGTAAGGAATTCGCCTGGAGACGATGTCAGAGTGGTAGGATGCCACTGCTGATAAGGATTCTGACTATACTTATACGGCTCTGTGCTTGGCACCGATGCCGTGCGCGCGTGACCCTGTGCTTGGCACCGTTGTCATGCGCCCGCAAGGAGGAATGGAAAGGGAATAATAAGTGTGTGAGCGTAGTTCACTGCGTTGACAGACACTGGGATTTCCTAATCACGATTTAGAAAAAAAAGAAGAATCTGAAGATTGTCTCTCTCTCTCTCTTTATATATATCCTAGCTTGTATAGCGTATCCTAAGGAAATCGGAACGAAATTCTAAGAGCGGTTTGACAAACTAAACGTAGATAATACACTATTCGGATTATAATGAATGATCCTTATGTAAGGCAGTTACGAACCGACATGAACTAAAATTTCAGCGTGACGCTATGGTATCTGTTAAATAATTCGACTTGGCGTATGATGAAACGTCACTGGTTCACTCGCGTAACAATGTTCCTAAGGCTTAGATCGCGATTGTATTTCACTTGCGCGTAACGTGGTGTATGTGAGTGATGTGCATTAAAATATTATATACTTACTATTTATTTCAGTAGCTCAGACCGTTGCAGAGAAATCTCAAAGAGCAGGCTTTTTATTCCAGAACACTCTCAATACTGTTGGGACCACTCTAGCCACGGCACAACTCGAGCGGGGAGTCGACTTATCCGCACACTTTGAGTATTATAAAACACCGTAGATGTTCTGGCAAGTTTCCTAAGAAATCTTCCAGGTTTCGAATAGCACAAGGCAAAGGCTCTGAAGGAGCTTAGGAAGAGGCTCTTATGCGAGACCACTGTTGTCCGTGGTGGCACGGTCGCTCAGAGACACTTTTCCTCTTTGCGTCAAATTAACAAAGGTGTCTTGGAAGCACTCCTAAGAGGCACGTCTGTACTGTATGAACTTCCGATGTCGACTCTGCGGTGGGAGCTGCTCCCGGGGCCTCGTTCGGTCCGGACAATGGAACTCAAGAGTGGGGTAGGCTATATGATAGGAGTAATGGGATTATACGAGAGGGATCCAGAGTAGGAGCGTTCAATGTTTTTCAGAGTGGGACTGAGTGGCGTGATGCTGACGGGGTGTCGAGACATCTCGGCGCGCCGCCGGATGTGATAAGGAGCGTGGTCAACAGGATGCCCTATGTTATCTGATATGGGCTCGGGTTACTCGGGGATTCCAGAGCACCCTCGATGGCCCGGCTGCGTGCGTGCCTTATCTTTGAGACTTCCTGTCGCCAGTCTGACTTATTAATTTATATGTGCGCGTAATTATTTATGCCTTATAATATTATAATAAAAAATGGTTAGTATTATATATGTGTGGTTCTTAAGGTTATAATATACGCCTAATTTAGTATTATATGAATAGTGTAATAGAAAGTTATAATATTAATTAGTTATAATTTTTATAAAGACAATATGCATGTATTATAATAAAAGAGATATTTGTTATTAATGTTTAAATGTGGTTATTAAGAATTATTATAAGAAATGCATATTGTTAACAGTGGGTATTAGAGTGTAGAGATTTATAATATTGTTAACTGGAAAAATAGAATTCCTTATTACAGGGATCCTTATTATTACTGTTGTTAAATTAATGTTTCTCAGCAAGGCTGAGTTCTACCATAGGGCTCTCTACTTACGTATGTCGGTAAGGTAGGCCCCTTGGGTAGGTTTCGTTATTATTGGCGTCGGTAATTAATTAACAATTATTATAGACGGTTCCTATGTATAAATTACCGGCTTTTGGACCTTATAGAAGCTTATGATAATAGAAGATTCGATGAACAATTAATTTTTATTATTAGTGATGAGTTCAAGCCGTTGTACTGTACGAACGAATTTAAAAGAGTGCATTATTTAAGAGGAGCTTGAACGTGTACAGAAGGCTTAAATTAAATTAAATAAAGTATTTAAACGTGACCAAGGCAAAAATGGTGGATTTCCAAGCTAAGTAAAGTATTTAAGTGACCCCTGAACTTAAATAAATGAGGTTTATTAAATTTTAAGTAAGAATTACCAAATTTTGAGAATATACTATCAGAAGGATTCTCTGTCTGTGGGCAGGAATTAATTGTTATCGTTTGGCATTATTTCCTTTTGTAATTAATATTCTGAGGTTTTGACATTTGCTTATGTTTCACTAAGATGTTCTCTAGGTACGTAGGTGTTAAAAATATTTTAAATTGACTTTTCTTAATTTTTACGGAAGGTACGCATTACTGGTGTTTGCGATCCGTCCAAGGCGCCGAACTTGTGTCGACGAAATCAAGGATTCTCGATATCACGAGATATCCTGCGTGACTCTCGTGTGAGCACGCCGTGCGTGTTTGTTACCGTACACCGCGTAGTTGTTGTCACGTTTTGTCCGTATGTGACTGCCAAATATGGCAACGTTTTCGACAATAGCGGTTACCATATCATCTCCGAGCGACACAAAAACAAACAATACATGTAAGATCGAAGTGACGAACGGCTTTTTGGTTCCTCGCGTCGATCAGATCGTCTCTTCGCACGAAACCGCTCGCAAGTAATATTTCAGTTTGTTCCGCACCGTTTTTCGTTTTTTCAACTCAGCTGCTCGACCGCTCCGGTCGAACCTCATCGTACGAAATACGATTGCGGCCTCAACGCATCGCGCTTCGAACGGACGTGCTACGTACGATAATATTCATCGCACATTGTTAAAGTTTATTTTGTATTTTTTTTATAATAAAATTGGGATCGCGTGTTCGAGTCGTGCTCACGCTTCAACTGGCGAGCATTGGCCTCCCAGCGCCTCGACGAACGTCGAAGCTGATCAGGAAGGAAAAGGAGGACCGATCCCACAAGAAACAAAAGAGACCACATTATCTTCCTGTTAAGTCGCACCCCGCGCTCATTGCTGAGCCGTCCCGGCCTCTTGTTCGCTTCGCCAAAGAGCGAACAAAAATATTGATGGTCCTTCGAGCCGGATCGGGGAGTAAAGGAAGAGAGCAAAACGAAAAGCCGATTTCCGCCAGTCCGCATCCATGGAACGACAAGGACGATTACAGCATCAATTGAACGCCGCTCTCGACAACTTCAAAAAGCTAGTACGCAATAAATGGACGCCTGCGGACGATCCAGGATCCAAACACTGAAGGAAATCTGGCTGCAGTTCCTCGATGGGCACGCCGTTCTGGAGAAGACGATCCCGCCGGACCGCCGGGCGCAGATCGTTTACTTCACCGACGATGTATTCGACGCTACCGAGGAGAAGTACAACATCACGCTGGATTACATGGCTGAGGTATTGGAGGAGCTGGAACCCCCTGTAAGCCCGAACCAATCTATTAACGCATCGTATGCTCGGTACGTGCCGTCTGCGTGGTCTCAACCGCATCTGCCACCGATTCAGCTCGCGCCGTTCGACGGGACGCTGACGGACTGGGAGCATTTCCGCGATCGATTTTCCGCGATCGATTTTCCGCGATCATTATCGAAAATAAAGATTTAAATGATTTCTCGCGCATGCATTATTTGTCGTCATGTTTGCGGGGTCGCGCGTCGGAATGCATAGCGAATCTCACGATCGCCGCCGATAACTTCAAAATTGCTTGGGACTCTATAAAGGCACGCTATGACAACAAGAGACGGTTGATTTCCGTTCACATGTCAACCTTGTTGAGTCTGCCGACGCTCTCGCGCGAGTCCGTTTCTGACCTCCAGTCACTTCGCGGACAAATCACCGTGACTGTAGCCGCGCTGAGAAATCTGCAGTGATTGAACGATCAGTTGTGGGACGATATTCTCATGCATATCGGCTCGCGAGGCTTGGATCCGGTCACGCGAAAAGCGTGGAATTTGCGAGCCACCGAAAGTTCTGACCCGCCGACCTTCGACGAGTTCGAGCGGTTTCTCGCCTCGCGCATCCGGGCGCTCGAGGAATTCTCGAGCAGAGACAAGAATCAATCGACCGCTAAAGCAGTTCCGATATCGCGCGTTCATCTCGCAAACGATTCGCCGGCCGCGAAATCGCGCTGCCCGCTGTGTAAGGCCGGTCATTATTTCAGTGCGTTCCCGATCTTTGTCCGCGGGAGCTCGCAGCAGCGACGAGAGCTAGTGAAGAAGCATCGTCGATGCTTCAATTGTCTCAGCGCAAATCACGGAGCTCATGAGTGCAAAAGCAAATATTCTTGCCGCACATGTTCGCAACGACATCATTCGCTGCTTCACGCTGCTGCAGATTCCAGTGGCGGCATTGCCGAATCGCACGCTGCGACGGAGGTGCGTGAGTCGTCCGCCGGATCTCGAGCGGAGGTTCACGCGTTGCTCGCTTCGAACGACCGGACTCGGTCCGCTCGCGTTCTCTTGGCCACTGCGTGGGTGACGGTCCGGGCGTCGTGCGGTCGATCGGTGACCGTTCGCGCTCTGCTCGATCAGGGATCCGAGATGACTTTTGCTTCCGAGAAGCTTGCTCAAGCGTTGCGCGCGAAAAGACTCCGCATGCCGATCGCCGTCTCCGCTGTGGGATGCGTCAACGCGGGAACTTTCTGGCATGCGATCGAGATCATCGTCTCGCCCCGAGGAGCGGAAACTCCGGCATTGTTCACCGCCGCGCTCATATTACGATCGCTCACGACGTATGCTCCGCATTGCGAGGCGGATGCGACGTGCTTGATGCATCTCGCGGATCTGCGCTGGGCCGATCCGAATCCGCTCAGCTCGGATCCAATCGATTTGATCATCGGGGCGGATCTCTATAACGATATTGTGCGCGAGGGCCTTCGCCGAGGAGGCGACGGTCAGCTCATGGCGCAGAACTCGGTGTTCGGATGGTTTATCTCGGGTCCGATCACCCGGGCCTCAACTCCCAGGGTGCGGGCGTGCGCGCTCGCTACTCAGGCGTCGAGCGCAGTGATCTCGGCTCATCATTGTCAGGCCGATATTTCACTCGAGGATGAGATGAGGAGATTTTGGGAGGTCGAGGAGGTTCCGCGAACTGTCGAGCGGACGCCCGATGACGAGCAGTGCGAGAGGCACTTCGTCTCGACGCATTCGCGAACGGCGGAAGGTCGATACGTCGTCCGGTTGCCGTTTCGCAGCGGACCGCCGATCGATATCGGATCCTCGCGCTCGCGCGCCGTACGGTGCCTTGCCGCACTTACGCGTCATTTACAAACAAGGCCGGAACAAAGACGAGCATATGACGAGTTTTTGCGCGAATACGAACTCATCGGACATATGAGACGCGCGCCGGCTATTTCGGACACGTCTTCGCAAGTCGTATACATTCCGCATCACCCAGTCTTTCGTTCTCATAGCACAACGACAAAATTGCGTGTAGTTTTTAACGCATCGAGTCCGACGACTAACGGCTCGAGTTTAAACGACCATTTGATCGCCGGACCAAAGTTGCAGACCGATTTATCGTCCGTATTGCTGCGATGGCGTAATTTCAAATACGCGTGTTCGGCCGACAACGAAAAAATGTATCGACAAATTCAGTTCGATCCTCGCGATTTCGACTATTAGAGGATCTTGTGGCACCCGGCGCCGGATGACGAGCCGCGCGAATATCACCTAATGACCGTCACTTACGGCATGTCTTGTGCTCCGTTTCTCGCGTTGCGAGTCCTTCAGCAATTGAGGAGTGATGACGGAACCGACTTCCCTCTCGCCGCTCCGCTCTTGAAAAATAACATCTATGTCGACGATGTACTATTCGGGAGCGACGACATCGGGCAGACGATCGAAGTCCGGAATCAGCTCACGGCGTTGCTGCGACGAGGCGGATTCGAGCTTCATAAATGGTCCGGGAACTCAGCCGCACTTCTCGCAGATCTCGATGAGGCGAATCATGAACTCGCGTGCAAAAGATCACTCGCGACCGATGAGCGCGTAAAGATTCTCGGGATCAATTGGACGCCCGCGGGCGACAACTTTCAAGTTAGCGTGTCGTTGCCAGCCTGCATCCCCGAGAGCAAGCGCTCCATTCTATCGACTATCGCCAAACTGTACGATCCACTCGGATGGGTCACTCCGATCACGATCAGCGCCAAAATCTTTATGCAGCAATTGTGGCGACGGAAACTCGAATGGGACGACCCGATTCCCGAGATGCTGGGGTCGCGCTGGCGGGCGATATTCTCGAGTCTATCCTCCTTGGATGGACTACGCATTCCGCGATGGACCGGTTTCGGGCGCGATATTCGACGCACGGAGCTGCATGGATTCGCGGATGCGTCTAACTCCGCGTACTCTGCCGTTGTTTATTTGCGACTAACAACACACTCAGATCAAGTAATCATCACGTTGCTCACCGGCAAATCACGCGTCGCTCCACTGCAGCCAATGAGCATCCCGCGTCTCGAACTTTCGGCTGCCGTGCTCCTCTCGCGTCTCGTCGATTTTGTGCGGTCTACGGGAGAATACGACAATGCAACATGCTGCTGTTGGTCTGATTCGACGGTCGTGTTGTCGTGGCTGGCGGCGCACCCATCACGATGGAAGGCCTTCGTCGCGAATCGGGTGACGGAGGTGCACGCGCGTCTCCCGCGCGTTCAATGGCGGCATGTTCCGACGGCCGACAATCCCGCTGATTGCGCGTCGCGCGGGTTACTCGGCCTGGAGCTTTTCAAGCACGATCTCTGGTGGCGAGGCCCGTCGTGGTTGCCGTCGCCCCCGAACGCTTGGCCATCATTCGGGGATGCCTCGGCTGCGGAGGCATTGCGCGAGGAAAGGGTTGTGACGCATCTCGCCACTAAACCCGCCTCGCTCAACTCTCTGCTCCTCGAGCGCTATTCCTCGTGGCCCAAATTGGTTCGCGTTACCGCGTACATCATGCGCTTTATAACGCTATGTCGTCGCCGTCTTACGGGAGACTCGTCCGGTGATCCAGTGGGCCCGGGCGTCACGGCGGACGAATTTTCTGGAGCGAGTACGCGATTATTGAAACAGCTCCAAGCTGTGTTGTTCCCAAAAGAACTGCACAGGCTCGCGAATCGTTCGGAATTACCGTCAAGGAGCTCGATTCTTGCCCTTCGACCGTTTCTCGATAAGGAGGGTCTTCTTCGCGTCGGCGGCCGGATATCGCGCGCTCCCCTGCTTTGGACTCGGCGTCATCCGATTCTGCTCGCGTCGCATCGCATCACGAAGCAGATCGTCGACCACGCTCACGTCCGTGGGCTGCACGCCGGCGTGCAGCTGACCCTGAGCATCGTTCGGCGCGACTTTTGGGTGATTCGGGGTCGGGGCGTGGTGCGGGAGCAAATACATCGATGCGTGGTGTGCGCTCGCGAGCGCGCCGCCGTTCCATCTCAGATTATGGCGGACCTCCCACGTGTCCGAGTCTCAGCTCCGGCTCGCTGTTTCGCGCATTGCGGCGTCGATTATGCCGGACCAATCTTCGTACGTGCTTCTGCAGGACGAGGTATCGCGACGCGGAAGGCGTACATCGCCTTATTCATCTGTTTAGCCTCTCGCGCCGTGCACCTGGAGCTCGTAAGCGATTACTCGACTCGGGCATTTTTGAACGCGTTTTCTCGGTTCGTTGCTCGTCGAGGAATACCCAACACCGTTTATTCGGATAACGGCACTAATTTCGTCGGAGCCGATCGAAAGCTGACCGTGGCCTATCGGGCAGCGCTTCGCGACCCGAACTTCCTATGTTCCACCGCGCTCGACGGAGTAAACTGGAGGTTCATCCCTCCAGCCGCGCCACATTTCGGGGGGTTGTGGGAGGCCGGCATCAAGAGCGTAAATCACGTGCGTCGCGTATTGCGGAGCCACACCCTCACCTTCGAGGAGTACGCTACGCTGCTCTGTCGGATTGAAGCGTGTCTCAATTCGAGACCGATCGCGCCAATTTCCGACTCGCTCGATGATTACGAGCCGCTCACGCCCGGTCATTTGCTCGTCGGATCCGATCTCGGTCTGCCTCCTTCGCCGTCGACTCTCCACATTTCGGAAAACCGGTTAACGCGGTGGCAACTCGTGCGGCATTTAACCGAGCGATTTTGGCGGGTGTGGTATCACGACTACGTGAACACGCTGCAACAACGAGGAAAATGGAGAAAGGTGCAGCCGTCTATCAGGGTCGGACAAATGGTCTTGATCCGCAATTCGACTTTGCCGCCGTGCAAGTGGGAGTTGGGGAGGGTGACGCAGTGTCACCCCGGTCCCGACGGGCTCACTCGGGCGGTTACCGTCCGCACCGCTGGCTCCACCCTTCAGAGGCCTATCGTTAAAATATGCCTGCTGCCGATTAATTGCGAGACCGAGTAGGGACCACGGATTTCGAAACAAGCGTTTCAAGGTGGGCGGAATGTTTGCGATCCGTCCAAGGCGCCGATCTTTGTGTCGACGAAATCAAGGATTCTCGATATCACGAGATATCCTGCGTGACTCTCGCGTGAGCACGCCGTGCGTGTTTGTTACCGGACGCCGCGTTGTTGTCACGTTTTGTCCGTATGTGACTGCCAAATATGGCAACGTTTTCGACAATAGCGGTTACCATATCATCTCCGAGCGACACAAAAACAAACAATACATGTAAGATCGAAGTGACGAACGGCTTTTTGGTTCCTCGCGTCGATCAGATCGTCTCTTCGCACGAAACCGCTCGCAAGTAATATTTCAGTTTGTTCCGCACCGTTTTTCGTTTTTTCAACTCAGCTGCTCGACCGCTCCGGTCGAACCTCATCGTACGAAATACGATTGCGGCCTCAACGCATCGCGCTTGGAACGGACGTGCTACGTACGATAATATTCATCGCACATTGTTAAAGTTTATTTTGTATTTTTTTTATAATAAAATTGGTATCGCGTGTTCGAGTCGTGCTCACGCTTCAACTGGCGAGCATTGGCCTCCCAGTGCCTCGACGAACGTCGAAGCTGATCAGGAAGGAAAAGGAGGACCGATCCCACAAGAAACAAAAGAGACCACATTATCTTCCTGTTAAGTCGCACCCCGCGCTCATTGCTGAGCCGTCCCGGTTCGCTTCGCCAAAGAGCGAACAACTGGCGTCTCAATAGTCCCTGCGTATGAATTTTAGAATTTTCTGAAGTCTATTGGTAAGTAAAATTGTTGGTTTCTTATTAATTGTTAATGTTTTTCAAAATGTTAATATGGTCGTTAAATAGAGATCTTTTAATGCTATTGTTAGCAATTAAGATTTTTCTTCTAGGCCTTATAGTTACTGAGAAAAACATGCCTTTTCCGGATTGGTCGAGACATTCAAATGGGCGTAACTTCTAAACTATTGATCTTACAGAAATTTTATTAGGACATAATTTGTAATACTTTGAAGGAGCCTTAAATCGCACTGCGCGATTTTCTAAAATTATTATTATTTTAAAAGATATGAACTTTTATCGATAAATTTTAATAGTAACAATTACTTTTGATGGTTGAATCTACCTATATGTCTCGCTGGCCTTTTGATGTAGAGGCGAAAAAATGATATGATGGAGAGAACGTTGCAGGACGTTACAGACAACGCACAGACGGTCGCGACGCGAACCGATCGCTTGCGCGTCGTCGTGTTCGGCACGTCCGACAGCGGCAGATCGAGCATGGTGCGCGATCTGTTACTGCTGGCCGAATCGAGCGCGGGAACTGCGCGGAAAGCGCCACGACATCATCGCAACGCGCTGTCCGCGCTCGTTTCCGCAACGTCCGTTTCCTCGCTCGATTCGGCCGTCACCGTGGAATCGCGCTATTTGTCGTGTCACGAAGTGTGCGTGGTGCATCAGTCGTCATTGGACGCCGCGGAGACGAACGACATTCGCGGCGACGAATCGTCGCTCGCTCGACGATGGCGGCCGATCGATCGATCCACCGTGATCGAGGGATTCGCGTATGTCGACAATATGCTCGGTTCGGGCGAGTCGATCTGGCTGATGCAGAACGCACTGGCGAGAGACGCGCGCTTTGAGAACGCGATACGTAGTTGGCGCAGACAACGACAGTTTCGTCTCGACGAGGAGTGTTCCGCGTGCGTGCGCGCCCTTGTGGGCTACGAGCTGTACGGCACCCCGGACGACCTGTGGTCACGCATCAGTACCTATCGCGATCGACGCGCAAGCGCGCTCGCGGCAGCGTACGCCGTCGAGGCCGATGTGATAATCGTATCATACGATCCCGCGAGCGAGGAATCGTTGCGCTGCGCGTTACGCACGCTGAATGTCCTGACAAAGCTCGGCAATCCGAGTTGTCGCGGAAAACGCGAAAGGTCGAGTCGTCTACGATCCGTCGTGCTGATTGAGCACGATTATTGTGAGCCCGCGACGAGACGTTGTTATAACGTGCGAGTACGCCAGCGACTCGTTGGACGATCGGGCGACCATCAGGGCGAATGGTGTAGCATCGCTGTCGAATTCGAGCAGATCGTTGCGCCATTATTACGAGTCGACGATAGATCTTACTGACGCTGCGTTCACGCGCAATGATTCGCCGGCGCTACGAGACACCGCGGCGGTGTCGTCATCGTCGTGCTTCTTCGTCCGTATCGATCCGAGCGCAAACAATCACGCGTTGCTACGAAGAGTTCTGTCCGTGGCGATGGAGTCGGTGCTTCGATCGCACTTTATTGCGCTTCGATCGTCGACACCGCCGAGACAACAACATCAGTCACGCAATGACACCGGCGAACCCCGCGACATGTACGACGTGTGCGCCGTCGCGGACAACTCGATCAACGATCTGATATCGCTCGAGCGCGAAACGATTGAGCGTCGGCAGCGCGAGTGCGACGACGTCGAGATCAATAGGCGCAGATTATTGGCTAGAATGTGGCGATATTTGCGAAAGCGTTGACAGCGATCTGTATCTCTCTCTCTTTCTCTTTAATGTAACACTGTAATGTGACATTAAACACTCTGTACTAATTGTTTCTTTGTTTTTATTTGCTCGCGTATAAGCATTTACATTGTCATGTGGCGAATAATTTGGTTGTTTGTAGCGTCGCTGCTGTTGTGGTGCTTGATGTTTCGCTATCGAGCGTTTCGCAATAATTATCACAGCGATGAAGACGCGTGGGATTCGCAGGGATTGCAATTGATCGCGCGTTTGCGCGAAACAACGCGTCGGCATGGCACCACTGACGTGACATCGCGCGGCGAGCGATCCAAGCGCGACATTGATCATCCGATCGACTGCTCGTCGGCGGTGCGGTATTGCACGAGCGACGCCGATTGCACGTTGCTCTGTCGTTCGTATCGCGGCGCGATTCTTCGTTGCGATTTGACAAATCACGTGTGCGAATCGGTGGTGGACGATTCGTCGCCACCGAGCAATCGCGACGAAAACGATCGACCCGACCGATGCGATCTCTCGCGCGGCGAATACTCGATGCTGATCGGCCACTCGAGTCTGGGCATCGCGACATGGCGATGCGTAAAATTGTACGCCGGTTTCGAGGACGGTAAATTCTGCGGAAACGGCAAATTTGACATGAACGCGATGCTGCGCGAACCGTCGTATCGCGACTGTTTGTATCCGCACGGCACCACACTGATGATCAAGAGCACGGCAAATCCGAATGACGCACGATTACCGCACTGCATAACCGAAGGCACCGAACATTTTTACACAAACGACATGACAATCGCCACCGACTAATGGTGGCGATGCTCTGTGGTGGCGCAACGAATCGTCAGGATAGAGATAACATCACGCCGCCGGCTCCTCAGCTCTTTATAATCGACCGACTCGATTCATTCGCCAAGGTATCCGCTCGACATTGCGCTTCACAGAATGTCGGAACTTGACATCATAGCGACCGATCGCACAACAGAGTCGACCGACGACGTGGTGGTGTTTGTCGCCGCGACCGCATGGCTGATCGAAATGGCTGACGTGCTGGATGTGATCAATCAGGGTGAGTGATTGAGCGAGCGAGCTCGATTTACGACAATAAACGTGACAAACGAGAGAGCAAGAACAAACGAAATAACAGATCGGTGAATTTATCCATAGATCTGGAAGCGACGTGTCTGCCGTGCCACGCCGTCACGAACGGCGCAGCGGCGTCCTCGCGGCGTTAATGCGTTGCCATTAACAACAACAACAACAACAACGGACGATTTGACCGCCAGCGTACCGTATCGGCCAAATGCTTGAGGCTTAATCGACGACTACAACAACGCGGTGATCTTCTGATCGATCAAAGCGCGACCTGCAACAAGTCGATTGTTGCACCGTCTACGGAGGAAGCGAGCGTTCGCATACGAGCCATAAAAACCGATCTATCGATCGTGACGCACCCATGCGAATGTTGGATCTGTCGCGAACTGTTCTTCTTCATGGCGTCCGAAAGCGCGGCGATCGATAATCTTCAGCTCGAAAGCCCTCCGAGAGTTTGTGGCAACGAGGATACCACGACGACGACGTGGAAGGATCACTGCATAATCGCTCACAACAACGACGATCGACCGTTCGCGCCGACATCGAGGCAAATTCGCGCGCTTCGGAGCAGCTTCGCGCGACATACGCTGCCGTACCTCTGCGACAACGACAGATGATGAGTGTTGACGAATCTAATCGCATTATCCTTCCCCCCCAAAAAAACAAGAAAGTTGAAATAAATGCAAAAAAAATTAGCAAATACATGTACTGTTTTTTTCTTCTATATTAATCATCCTTTCGCCATATACAATTGGATAAATTATAACGATATAAGTAAGAAATTGCACATCCGTCGACATGATCGTGTAAAACGGCGCTCTCGTGTGTCTCTTGGTAGCGATCTCGATCTGGTACCATGTCGCGCGAATCGCATTCTCGCGACTGATCGCGAAGCGAAACTCTGCGCGCAGTGTAGTCACGCCGAAAATGCTGAAAACGTACATACGTTCGTCGCTGTCATTGGACAACAGGCAATTGCGAGGACTCGTCGACCAGCCAGCGACTGGCTGGTGTTTCAGCGGCTCTTTTCGAAAGCCGTAATTCTTCACTCGTGGACAGCAATCCACAAAGCGCGCGACGAATCGATGGCCGAACGTGTCAACGATTCGCCGCCATTGATGAGTTCGGTCGTCGAAACGCATCGTATTCTGGCGCACGGTTACATCGAAAACTCTAATGGCCGGTAAAGTACTGCATGATTTTGCGCGGCTGCCCAAACTCGTGTTTGCTAGTTGCAAGAGCACGCTCTAGATCGGCTCCAACGGCACCAATATGACGCACGCGTCTCGTTTGTGCCGAGAGGGTTCGTGTTTGTTCAGACGCAAATTGGCATTTATTGCAATTTCACGCTTTATCACGCGTGTCACGAGAGCGAACGATCGTTCGACACTCGGCAGTTTGGCCCGCGACATCGACTCATGCGTGCACTGTTGTTCGTGTTGGCTCTCGTGAATGTGGAAATGTTCACCGCGAATGGCGGAAACAATGTCAACTTGGCACTCAACATGCAAAGTTTGGGAAAGGCGTACAACGACGCCGGATTACACATATTCTCGGAGAATAGCATTTAACATGTCAAACGAGTGCGATGTGATAACGGCGAAACTGCTCAATTTCGCACAAATGGCCACTTGGTGAATCGGTGCTTCGGTCGCGTTTCGGAACTAGGTGTGAACGCTGTACAACTCGCAAGATTGCTCTCGCCGTATCATCGATAGCGTTCGGCGTGATGCAACAATAAGCTCGCGCTCCACCGCGAGTCTACGCGTGCGACGTGTTCGATTGAACGTCTGTGCGTGTGTGTGAGAAAAAACCATTATCGGTGACAACGCAAAATTATGAATGTCGATCGAGATGCGTTCGGTCGATTCGTACGATGAGGAAGACTCGACGTTCAATCAAGGAGCAAATCGCGACGACAACGACCCGTTGAAATATTGCGCTGTTCTCGCGTAGGTTACGACAAAGCGGCATCGTTGGACATATTGGTACCAACGGTTCGATTCGAGGACGAAATTGATACTCGACAACGACGGAAACAAATGCGCAGCAGCAGCAGCAGTGGCCGTGGCAAAGATTTCAATAGCGACGATGCCGATTCGTCCGACGGTGAAAAGTGAAAAAGCGCAAAATCGCACTCAAGATCGCGCTCAGGATCGCGGACGCGCTCAAGATCGCGCTCAGGATCGCGGACGCGCTCAAGACCGCGCTCAGGATCGCGGACGCGCTCGAGATCGCGATCAAAATCGCAACCGCTTACGCGCTCGAGATCGCGCTCAGGATCGCGGACGCGCTCGAGATCGAGATCAAAATCGCAACCGCTTACGCGCTCGAGATCGAGATCAAAATCGCAACCGCTTACGCGCTCGAGATCGAGATCAAAATCGCAACCGCTTACGCGCTCGAGATCGCGATCAAATTCAAGATTACCGAATCGCGATGGAGTGATTGATAAAAATCGCAAAAATGTAAAATACACGTTTTCCGATGTCACTGCGAAAACAAACAGTACCGACACTGCAGTAGCAGTCGGTAAAAATGATACGCCTATCCCAGCGTCACCAATAAGCAGAATTATCAACCCAAAGACGCCACGAAAAATTGCCCATATATTGGAATACGCGATCGAAACGACCATTGATCGATAATAGTGAAATGTCATGATTGTTATGATAATGAGCACTAGGTTATTTTGCGTATTTGTTTCGATGTTGTCAATAGAGAATGACGATAAATAAACAAGAAAGAAGATAATGTTGATTCAAAGCGCTATTGTATTTTTATTATGAAGACCATTCTTACATCGTCTCCATACAAATAATTCGCACGTTCGCACGATGCTCGCGCTGAGCGTGCGATCGTACGTTCGTACGATGCTCGCGCTGAGCGTGCTATCGTACGTTCGCACGAGCGTCGAACGAGTGGCGAGTCGTGAATCGCGCGGTTCGAGCAATTGTACAGTAGTATCATCCCCCCGTACGTAGTATGGAGCAGTAGCGTTCCTGGTCCCATTGTACCTCTGACTGCTCCGTACTACGTACTGTACAATAGTACCGGCCGCGCGATGGAACGCCTCGTTATATACATTTTACCCCTTCCACATTGAACCTTTTGCACAATAGTGGGAGCTTTAATTGACCAATAAATAACGTTTAGCCTCGCTCCCATTATTGTGCAAAATGTGCTCGACGAATAAATCGGTCAGTATGTCAATGTGAACATTGCGGTCTAGCGTTCGATGTGGAAAAGCCGCTAATCCGTGCACTTGATAACGCAAAAGCTTATCGTGATACGGGCTATTCGGATATAGTGCTAATAAATTAATGAAATTTTGATTCGCCATTGCTCGAATCTCATCGACGGTGAACATGCAACTTTGCAAAATATTGCTTAATCCGCAAGATACGCTCGATTGGTACTATCGGCGATATTGCCATCCGTTGCGTTGTCCGAACTCGCGTTACGAGCCACGGCTTCGGCGTACGACGGTATTCGTTGATGGACGTCGTTTTCATCTTCCGAGTCGAAAAAACGATAACGCCGTATTGTGGCGGACATCATCAATCGCTGAAGTAGTCGAGACGGATAACAGATGCAATTGTCCTGACACACGTAGCAGGTGCGATCTTGCGCGTAATGTCACAGCAGCAAATGAAGATCCGTTGGCCCATTTGGCGCAAAAATATCAAGATTGCCAGATCGAAGTTACTAGGTACTGTTTGCTTCGGAACGGTCAAATTCAGATATTTCGCCAAATTGGCCAAATCCGTGTGATTAGAGGACGTTAGACTGTCATGCGGTACGGCCGTTAGCAGCACATTGGACAAGCGAGCGTGCGAGCGAGCATACTCGCGAGCGGTGTTTAGCGTCAGGCCACCGTCGATCAAACCTCCGCGAAAATGCTTCATCGCCAGGGCGGCGTGATTCGCAGCGAATATCGGCCATGTTGCGGTTGAGACGTGCCACGGATTCTTCGGTCTCAGACCGCGCGCCAGCATCGAATAATACAGGGCGTTGAGCGTTGTGATCGAGATCACGCAGCGATAGACGCGTCCATATTTGCAACGATTGGTCAGTAGTCGTCGCATTTGCAAATCGTTCATCGTCTGCACCGTGCTCAATGGCGCGAACAAACTCAAAGGGGCAGCGAGCACTACTCGGCCGAGCAGCATAGCGCTTTCGTACGATTCGCGCAGCACGTCGTACAACGACGGTTCGTTGCTATTGGTGATCGCTCGCATTTGACTCGCGGTCGCAACTCGTTGCACATGATGAGCCAACACGAGCCAAATTGTCCTAATGAAACAATCGACAGTAGGCGATATTTCGTTCCACATCATCGAGTACACGCGATCGTTTTGCTCGTCGGCCGATTCGATCTCTACGTTATTGTTGTTGTTGCGTTCGGTCCCATTGGTCGTCGAGCTGATAGACGATGACGTTGCACCGCTGTCGTTTCCTCGTAAACGATCGATACTGCTGCGCAATCGGATCGGTGAAAACAATCGGCACGGTTCGTGAGGATCCACGCGGCGCGAGCTATTGAACTCTGGTGCAGGGTGTATTGCGCGTTGCGGCACGTCTATGTAGTTGACAATTTCGCACATTCGCGGAAATACCAAAGTCCAGAACGAACGCCATGGAATGCCGAACCAGACTTTGCGCAGATACGTCTCATCGGTGAACAGCGGCAGAGTCTCCGATCGAACATTCGCAACGCGTGTCTGATCCATCGCCAAAGAGAGCAGCAATTCGTTCAACCAGATTTCGTAATCGCGCAAATGATCGAGCACCAGGCGCAATCGAGTCGATGCGGTGTCGTCGTCGGTGTTGTCTTCTCCTTGCGAATTGGTTCGTTGTTCGGTGCCGAGAAATCGTCCGATCTTCGATCTTCTGATCTTCGGTGCGGTGCCGCGATCATCGTCGTTGTCGCGCGCGTTGCTCGATGACGACGTTGATGCGCCCGCGTCCACGTTCGCCACGGTGGCGGAAATTGTGCGCTTTTGCGACCACGAACAACGCGAAGAGTAGTTCGCGATGGAATTGTTATTATCGCCACTGGTGGACAGTTCGTTGTTATTGTCCATTCGTCGGATTCGCGACATAACGCCGTCGTTTAAACTTCACGAATGCGCGATCGACTATCTAATACACGATTCCCATCGTCCAGCGCGCTCTAATATACCCAAGATGTATAGAAATCTCGGGGGGGCCACAATCGTGCTTTTTTTTCATCCGGTCCAAACCGATCGTATTGTGCGCGATGATACAAACGGCAAAGTGGGGGGCGAAAAAAATATTTGTCTCCGACGCCGTACTAACGACCGATTGTGCACAATCGCAATCATTGTACGTTATCGCGCAAAACTTCGTGCAGATTGCTCCGCGTCACCGCATCGATTGTGCTTCCGTGTTCGTAATTGGCCACGAGTTCGGACGGTCAACACCGTCAAATTCATAGCGATCGTCGTTACATCGTGAACGCGACCACCCTCGTCGCTGTGCGCCGCAGTAATTTCGAGTGTGCTGTACGATGAACCGATCGCCGCAAAGGTGCGATTGAGCGCGACCTCGCACGTACCTATATGGTGCAGATCGATGTCCCGAGGTCTCAACGCGACGTCCCTTTGGCGATTCGACTTTTTCGTCATTCGCGCGATCACCGGGAGCGACTTTTCGCACAATGGCCATACGTACAATTTGTCGCGACCGAGCAGTAGTATCGCCACGCCCGTTTCTACTGGTGACAGCGCGAGCGATCGATCGGCTCGATATCGATTCAATCGCACATTCGCCAAATAAATGCCGCAACTGCTGACAGTGCGATCTCGCTCGCACCACAAATGTTCTCGCGCGTGGGCACGTGTCGCCGCGGTACCGTACAGACGCATGATATCGTCCAATGACACAGTGATCACGAATGTCCAGGCGTGCCACGGGCACTTGGACGCTACGCAGCAACAGTTGTTCATTACGCAGTGCACAATGCGTGCTGCGAACGCATCTTCCGCGAGACGAGAGTCGAACTGCGCGAAACCAGTGTGAAATTGCACGAATCTCGGAGCCTCGAACAGTCGCATGCTCGTTTCTGGCGAATTGTGCTGTTCGAACGAATCAAGGGTGCGCTCGACCCACCATGTGTTGATTACACCGAGCCGTCCGGTCTCATAGAGCATCACCGTCGAGTGCCGCAGCAAGAGTACTCGTTCGACGGCGGATCGTCGGTTCGACGGCGGATCGTCGACGACTCTTTGTCGTCTGTCCATAGCGCGCCGCGGACCGATGATGCCGTGTCGTTCGCACTTCGATCGCGAATCCAGCGAACGTGTTGCTCGAAGGGACACGGCGGCGATCGTTCGTCTTCGCGAATCTTTTCGTACAAGTAGCAAAAATCATCCACACCGGACGATACGCGACATGAGGTCAATTATTGACGCAACATTGTCGAATCGACGACCAGTCGTAACGACGATACCTTCGCCGTCAAGTGGTGCAGCGTGACATATTGGCGCACATCCGCGCGAATCACCGACACCACGAACGGATCCTCAACGTCGCGAGCTCGCGCCTTTTCGATCCCGACTTGACGAGACGACGACGACGGGCTGTCGATCTCGGTGTCGTCGTTGTCACCGCCGTCATGACGACTACACCGAGATCGATGCGATTGGCGAGTTCGATGCGCCAGAACGCTCAGCAAAAACGACAGATCGTCGTGCGTGATGTAAAGTATGGTTCTTCGTTGGCGAAAACGCGACGTCGCAACGACGCTGTCGCCCAACGATGTCATCGCGTTTCGACCATAGTCGTCGTGATACAGCGCCATCGAGCGATCGTGCCGTCGCTCCAATAGCATCGACAGCGCGTCGATTAGCGACTCACGATCCTTGCGCGTTACGTCGCGTCCGTAAAGTAAGATTCGTCGGCCTTGCCATCTGGGATCGTTGACGTTCATGTGCGATCGATCGTCCAGAGACGATCGTAACCACGAAATCGAGTCGAATTCGCGACTACTGCCGTTTATCGTCTCGCCGACATCGCCGTCATCACTGCGACGCAAATTCACCGCGGGTGCGATATCGCTGTCGTTCAATACCGCTAGATCGCACGAGAGCGAGCAACCGCAACGATCGCATCGAAGCTCTGGCGACTGCTGCTGCTGCGACATTACTTCGTTATCGCAAAGAGGGAGCTGACGCACCGGCGGCAATCGGTCGTCGTGTAATCGTCGATATTCGTTTGCGGCTTTTTTACGATAGGGCGGTTTTGCGTGTTTTTTTTTCTGACACCGGTATTTAGATTACAATGACGTCATGACCTAGATGCTCGATTGGTGATAACGGCTATAAAATGCGAATCGCAGCATGCCACTTGAATCGAGCCGCAAGTTGAATCTCTTTCCTCCTCTGATCTCAGCAACTCGAGTTTTTTTTCTCGTGCAATCGACGAGTGCGATCACGCGTGCGCACTCGTCACTGCAACGTGCAGGCGCAACGGTTCACAAGTAGTTGTATGAGAAATTCGGGGAACCGTCCGAACGCGCTCGGGGAACCGTTCGAACGATGATCCTTGCGCGGCAAGGATCACCGGTGGTTCCCCGCGCGCGTTCGGACGGTTCCCCGAAATCGCCTTATCGAGTCGTCGGCCGGCTCGTACATACGGACCACCTTGTATGTGCCTCCTTGCGGGGTGCCTTCTCCCTCCCTTCCTTCCTCAATACTGGGGGAAGGGTGGGTGCCAGGGCTCCTGCCGGCACGGTCGGCCCGTCCTCCGGACCGACGGCCGCAAGGCGGTCGACAACGGCTTTCAGCCTGTCGACCTCCGCCCCGCAGTCCGAGAGCCGGGCCTCCATGTCAGCATCCAGCTCCTCCTTCGCTCCCCTCGTTCTCTCCTTGGGAGGAGGAGGGTGGACCATGTCCTCCATGTTGTCGTCCAGTACAGGAATGTCCGACTCCTCTCCCTCCGTCTCCCTGAGGGTTGTCGTTGTAGACGGGTCCACCCTCCTTCTCTTCTGTCCTGTCCTCTTCTTCGTCCTCTTCTTCTTCCTCTCTTCCCTCTTCTTATCCCCGTCCTCGCTCGCTGAAGCCGAGGGTGATCCTCTCACCGCCTCAGCGATGATCGGTTTCCGTCTCATCAGCGGGGATAATGGAGAAGAGGCGGCCGCCAGAGGAGCCGTAGGAATCGACGAAGCAACTTGTCGCTTCGTCGATTCCAGCTCCTCCGCCAGCCGCCTGTTCTCCACCTTAACCTGCATTAGCTCCTCCCGGAGCATGCTTGCCTCTTCCTCGGCCAGGGTTGTGTCTCTGTCTTCCTCTCTGCTTGCCACCCTGGCCATCAGGGTAGTGAGCACGGCCTCGGAGATCGCCACGGCGCGATTTAATGCTCCCACGAAAGTCCCTTTCAACATTTTGGACCTTCGTGAGACCAGTCTAATCGCGCCTAGGGCGCGGCCGACTTCCGAGGCTAGCTCGCTTACCCTAGCTCCCCTCAGTAGTCCTTTGGAGCCGCTGTCCCTGAAGACCTCCTCCATGGGTCTTTTGTCCCTTAGGGATCGGAACATCCCTTCGTCCAGGATGTTTTGCACCTCGCGCTCCAGCCTGGACAGCTCCGCCTCCCTTTTCTCTTCCTCCTTTGCGGCCTTCCTTTGCCTAATCCCTACCCCTAAGCCGGTGACCACGGACCTGCCGCGACCACGGCTCAAGTGCAGAGCCTGCGACTGCCACACATGTGCCGCTGCTGCTGCTGTTGCCATCTGCGCCTGCCTGCTCCCTCGTTCTCTTCCTATCCCTTAGTCGAGACACAGGGATCCTTGAGCCCTGCGAGAGTAGGACATCGGAGATGACCACCGGCACACCAGTGGTCATCCCCGATGCTCCCTCGGCCCTCGCAGGCCCCAAGGCTCCTGTCTCCCGATTCCTGCTCAATTGTCCCCTCTTAGAGCAGAGGGGACCAGGCCTCGTAGTCGCCGGCAGCGGGCTCGAGCCTCCAGACCCTGGCTCCGCGTGAGTCCCACGTTGGGTGGCCGCTCGCTTTGACCTGCCCGGCGAGCTCACCTCGCCACCTCCGCGGTCGGAGGGGCGTCTCCCCGAGGGCAGTGGTCGGCCCTCATTCATTAGCTGCGCCCCTGTGGCTAGTCCGCTGGGGCCAGCTAGCTCTTCCTCCCCAAGGGGCGGGGAGGTGGCACCTGCCGTCGATTCCCTGCCACCTCTAAACCCCCCTTTTCTACTTCATAAAAATCACTCTCTGACGAGAGTGGTGAGTCCTCGGACGGGTTGCTACACCCGTCCCTACGGGACTTTGAGCCCGAAAGCTCGGAGTTTTTGTTTGTTAATTTGGAAATCTGCATATTGGATCCCACGAGTGCGGCAGGAAATGAGCGTCGACCCCGGGTAAATCCCCCGCATTACCCGGGGTAAGGCTAGCATTTCCACTGGGTTCGCCAGGTGCCCAGGGTGAGGAACCACTAGCAACAGGTCACGTACCTGCCATTCACCCCATAAGCGTGGCATGCCTCAACCGTAGGATTACGTGGTGTTTTATAGAGGACCTGCCTCGCGGTCCGGCCGATTAAGGCAAAACCCCCGGCCCTAGGAGACATGACCTAGGGTTACGGTGTAATAGGCTAGGGTCTGCCGGAGATGCCTGAGCCCCCTGTACCAGGATGCCAAAGCACCCTGACCCCTCGCAATTGAGTCAGGTTGTACGTCCTGTCAGGTTTGCAATCAGGGTTTGCAATCCGGGTTTTCCTTCCCCTAGAACGGTTGCCTTCACCCGGTTCACGAGCCCGTTCTGCCCGCGCTGTAGGGTCCTTTGGATCGTACAAGTACGGTCCTCCGGTCCCTGTATGAAACTCGGAGGCAGCTGCCCCTCCGAGAGTGAATAAGGACGCTCTTTGTCTGGCCTCTCAGTACAGATCTCTCCGGCATGGTAGAACCTGCCAGGGGTCGAAACCCCCGCCGGCACAGCTCTGTACCTCATCAAGGTACACAAGCCCCCCCACCACGTCAAGGTGGCGCCCACGGGGGGTTATAAAAGGTGTGTATGGGTCCCAACGGGACCCCCCCAAACTGCCCCCCTCGGTGAGGAACCGAGGGGGAAACTGCAGCACCCACCCCCGGGGGTGAGTCTTCCCCCTCAGGGCTCCCTCCTTCTCCGTACCAAAACCGGAGTCGGAGGTCTCACCCTGGGGGGAGGCTGTCCCTCCTAGCGCGGTCAGGGCTGTTCCCAAAGGGGTTGGCCCACCCCTGACCGCTCCTACCTGGCCCATGGGTCCCGGTGCGGGGGTCTCTAGCACTACGAGGCCACTATCGCACCGGCAGATCCCATGGGCCTGGGATGAGGGAGTGGGTGGGGAGAGCTACTCATGCTCATTACCCCCCCCCACTCCTCTTACCCCGCCTGCGCTAGGAGGGAGACCGAGGCCTCGACCTCCATTTGTGTTTGCGCCTCGGAGACCCCCTCCGGCCTAACCGCCGAAGGAGGGTCCGGCGTAGTAGGAGCGGCCCGTCGCTCCTCCCATCCCCGGGCCTACCTGGTTCGTGGACGGCGGAGGCTGGATCTCTCCAGCCTCCGTCGCCCTCATCCCTTCCCTACCGGTCCGGCTCGGGCCGGCGACCGGTTGTCGTACCGTTTTTGCGACATCTCCAGGAGGCTGCGGCTGGCTGTCAGCCGCAACCCCCCCGCGTGCCGCCTTCTTCTTTTTCTTCCTCCTCCTCTTGCGAGGAGGAGATACCCCCCTCTTGGGGCAGTCGGGGAACCGCCCTGCACGCCCGACCACCCATACGGTGGCCAGCATCCCGCCCCTCTTTGTGGTACAGGGGGCATCGCACTTCAGCGAGTACCCCTGTGCCACGTGCCCGGCCCTTCCGCACCTGAAGCAGCGGCCTGCCAGACCGTTGTCAGGTTCGCCGCCATATGGATCGTAGTGGGGCATTTATAGCACTGGAGGGGCCGGTCCTCCAGTGCCCTTACCTGGGCTTTCCCCCACCCCACTATAAGTCCCCCGGCTGCCACTAACTTTTGGGCCGGTGCCAGCGGGCACCTAACCCAACCCCCCTAGCCCCCGGACGACCTCCTGATCTCCCCGATCTGGAGAACGTCCGGGGAACAGCCTGTGGCCTTAAGAATCGCGGCCCGCACCATAAGCTTCGTCACGGAGTCCTCCAGTCCGACGAGGCGGAGCTCCGTCCTAGTCGGCCTGGAGACCACCGCGTCCTCGCACAAGACATCCTGGAGATCCCTAGCCAGGCGGTCGGCTTTACCCCGACCATCCTGGCCAGGGATCTCCAGAATAACCCCCCCCGTTTCTGGCCCGCTTTATCTTAAAGCTGCCGACCTCCTGCAGGTCGACCTGAAGCCTGGCTTTGGCCATGACATCCGTAATGGAGGGACCTCCCGGCAACGCGGTCACTGTCATGACCGGGTTGCGCGGGGGCTTCCTCATCTGTGGCTTTTTAGGGGGTACCTTCTTCGGGGCCCCCTTCCCCCTGCCTTCCCTCCCTTGGGATGGGGTGCCGCTTTCTTCGTGGCATCTCCTCCCTTTAGAAGAGGAGGGTCAGGCCGCGCGTCCTTTCCCCCTTTCCCTTCCCCTTGCGGGTAGACACGGTTGTCCACCCGCCACGCCCCTCCCCGTCGGCCGCAGGTTGCCGCGGAGGGGGGCGAGAGAGGGTGGCCCTGCTGCCCGCAGCTGCCGCTGCTGGAGGAGTCAAGAACTTCTCCAGCAGCCGCCCAATGCGGGCGATTTCGGACTTGAGGCCCCGGACTTGCACTTCCAGGGCCCCAAGTCGTCCATCTGGGCCATCCTCCCTCGCCTTCCTCTTATAATCTATACAGAGGAGGCTCTCTCTGAACTCTTCGTTGAGGTCCTCCAGGTACTTCCCGAAGCCCCTGGCGGCCCTCAGTGAGGGATCCACCCGAACGGACCGGACGCACTCGATGCCATCCTGGGCCCGCCCGGCCACATCCCTTTCCATCGCCTCCCTCGCAGCGGGCCTCCGCACGGGCGGAAGGCCCCACTGGTGGCGGTCTGATATCGCTTCCCTAGCTCCTCCCTCCCGCGCGTTATGGAGAGGAGCCCCTCCTGCCGAGGGCTCTTCGTCCTCGGCAGGAGGGAACTCCTCTCCCGGGAAGAGCTCCCCCATCTCTGCGTGGCGGACAGAGTCACGACCCCTCCCCCATGCGCGCAGGGAGCTGCACTCCCCCCTCCCGATGAGGACTAACGCCCTCGAGGGGAGAGAAGTACATATCCCTGCCCTGCCACAGTTGCGAGGCGGATTCTTCCGCCTCACGCTTCCGTCGTTTGGTGCTCCTGGGGTCGGCAAAGGCAGAGGGTGGGTCCATGCGACCCACATTCGGCCTTAACCGGTTCTGGAGGGCCTCCTTGCGGGCGGTAGTCAGTTTCGGCGGCGCACCCGCCTGGCACGCGCCGCCCAGCCCGTCGCTTGATGACGACGGGGGGCTGCCGGGACGATGCAACCCCTCGCGCCGTGCCCCGGCTCCGAAAACCGGGGCGCTTTTCTCCTTATTGAACATTCTACCAAAAAAGCAGGGGTTTTACGTGCCCCTGCAACACGGGTGTGATTTCGGGGTTTTCCTTCCCCTAGACCGGTTGCCTGCCAAGGCTAACGAGCCCGCTCTACCCGCGCTAGGGTCCTTTGGGCCTCACGAATGAGGCCCTCCAGACCCTAGATAAAACCTGGAGGCAGCTGCCCATCCAGGAGTATTATGTACACTCTTCGTCTGGCTCCTCTGTACAGACCTCTCCGGCATGGTAGAACCTGCCAGGGGCCGAAGCGCCCGCCGGCACAGCTCTGTACATCATTAGGGTACGCAAGCCCCCCCACCACGTCAAGGTGTAACGACACAAAAATCTTTGCGCCGTTACGACTGCCGCCTAACAGCACGCGACAGTCAGCTGAGCGCACACCCCCCGACCCGCGCTGACACCGCGCCTAAACGTCGCGCTCGGCCGAATATGCCCGACTACCAGGCAACGACGCTCGGGCACGATCGGCCGCCGAACCGAGCTAGCGGCACCGCCGAAGTTATCTTCGGCAGACGCCGCATAATCACGATTAATTCCGATTAAAAGGCGGAATTAACTCCGATTAAGGGCGAGGAAAACCGAAGCCCAAAATCTCGGGTATATAATCCCGGCCGATTCGGACGAAAGGGAAGTCTCCAGAGTTCCGTCTCCGCAGATAGCTCTTTCCGAGAGAGGATCAACCGAGAAGCTCCTGCCGAAATTCGTAAGTTAGTTACCAGGCCATCCACGACGGTGATTAATAATACCTGTTCTTTGCGATATAGAGATCGGACGGCGAGTTCGCCGTCGCTCCGGTGTGTTCACCGGAACGATCTTATTTTGTGCCGTCTTTGCGATCTAAAGTGCCGTCTTTGCGATATAAAGATCGGACGGCGAGTTTGCCGTCGCTCCGGTGTGTTCACCGGAACGATCTTGTTCTGTGCCGTCTTTGCGATATAAAAGATCGAACGGCGAGTTTGCCGTTACTCCGGTGTGTTCACCGGAACGATCTTGTTTCGTGCCGTCTTTGCGATCTAAAGTGCCGTCTTTGCGATATAAAGATCGGACGGCGAGTTTGCCGTCGCTCCGGTGTGTTCACCGGAACGATCTTATTTTGTGCCGTCTTTGCGATATAAAGTGCCGTCTTTGCGATATAAAAGATCGAACGGCGAGTTTGCCGTTACTCCGGTGTGTTCTCCGGAACGATCTTATTTTGTGCCGTCTTTGCGATATAAAGTGCCGTCTTTGCGATATAAAGATCGGACGGCGAGTTTGCCGTCGCTCCAGTGTGTTCACCGGAACGATCTTATTTTGTGCCGTCTTCGTGATTCAGAGATCGAACGGCGAGTTCGCCGTCACTCCGGTGGGTTCTCCGGAACGTTCTCGTAATTTCTTTTTTCCCATTTCATCAAATAGGACACCGGGAAGGCAAGAGCTGATCAGCTGTGATTTGGCGCGTCGGCCCAGCACGCGAGGAATACTCCCGTCGCCCGCACCTCTCTACCACCAGGGCGATCGACACTGCGGCCGAGGACAAGAGCGAGCGCGACGTGTCGTGACGCGTTCTTGTGCCGTTTCTTTTGCGACCCATTGTCAAGTCGCGTGCCGAAGCACCCACGCTCGCGCTTTAACTCACGGCGAAAACACCCGCCGCGCATATTATAGGCTCGGGGCACATACCGCGCGATCACTAATCGGGGACTCGACCCTCATCGTCTGTGCGAGTCAAGCGCCGTCCGAGATAATTACATAAATAAGTCTCAAGCAAATCGCTCACCTGCCACGGTGACTCCGCGGGGCTCGTAGCGTCCGCGGAAACAATTCGCGCAATCACCTAACACCCAAACATTGGGACGTCGCGTCACGGCACGCGGTCGTGACGGGCAAATAAAGACATATTGCGTTAGACTTATTTTGTCTTTTCTTATTGTCACACACACACCACACACACACCTTCACCTAAAAATCTTTCCTGTGGTCGGCTCGCTACCAACGATCCAATCCACAGGGCCGGATCAACCCGGAAAAACCGAGCCTAAAGGCGCGACCGTTACAAAGATGGTGCCCCGGGGGGAGCTCCAATTACCTTTTTTTTTTGATAACGCAAGGGAAACTCATCATGGGTACCCTCCACCCCCTGGGAGGGGCGGAGGGTTATGTGAGACACTTACTCACTAAAACCCCTGCGGGGTGTCTACCAGTCGGATCGAGATGGGGGGAGTCGGGAGAACTACGTCAGTATTCCCTCCCCGACACCCCGGCCCAAGGGCTCGTTGTGGAGCCCCACGCTCAGATGCCGCGTCCTCCTTCCCCTTGAGGGGAAGGTTCGAAGCGCGGCTCCCCAGTCGGCAGAGCCGACCGGGTTGGCCTTCCGGTGATCATTCGGGAACGGGGGACACCCACCCCACCTCCCCTCCCCTCTCCCCTTGAGTTCTCACTCTGGGGGGGAAGCGGGGGAGCGAGGCCCTTTCCCAAAAGGCCTCGCTCCCCCCTGTCCTTACCCAACCAACGCGCGGGGGAGTGCGGGAGGAGGTCATTCACCTACCTCTCCGCGTCCCTCCCCCGCGCGTCCGAAGTCGACCCCGAGGCGGCCGGGGGGGCCGCGGAGCCCGGATTGTCGGTCTCCGCCGCCTCCTCCCGACCGGCGCCACCTCGGGGTCGCTTTCCTCACCCCCCGAGGAGCGCCGTCTTCTCCGACCCCCCTGCACTACGCAGTCCTCGTCGGACGGCGCTCCCACTCGGCGGCCTCCTTCTGGGACATTACGTCCTTGCAGAAGAAGGCCGCCGCCCCCCATACCTCCTCGCTCCCGCACATAGCTCGCACCATGCGCGGGAGCGAGAGGTCCTCCATCCTGCACCCCACCGCCCGGGCCAGGACACGGCGCTGCTCGCTCCACGCCTCGCACTCGGCGAGGGTGTGCTGCGCCGTGTCGTTTGGCTCCGGGCAGTGGTGGCACTCGGTGGTGTTTTCCTTCCGTATCCGGTGCAGGTACCTCCCGAAACAGCCGTGTCCGGTCAGCACCTGCACCAGATGGAACGAAAGTCCGCGCCCCCTCCTGCCCACCATTTCTGGCAGGCAGGGGCGGACGGCCTCGGCCGTCTGGCGACCGAATCCCCGCGGATCGGCCAGGGAGGCCGCCGCCATGTGGGAGATGGTACGGTACCCCCGGACCGCTCTGATCAGCACCGCCCGCGTGGCCTGCATGAGCAGAGCCACGTTGCGGGCGGAAGCCAATAGCCGGGCGCCCATATGGGCGCCCCGTACAGGGCGACCGAGTGCACCACTCCCACGTAAAGGCGGCGTGCCCGCCATCCAGGGCCCCACTGGGTCTGCATCAGGCCGGCCAGCGCCGTGCCTATCTTGCGGACCCGGGGGGCCAGGCTCCTGAAGTGGGGCCCAAAGTTCCACTGGCCGTCCAACGTCAGGCCCAGATACTTCATCGTGGGCCTGACGCGGACGCCGACTCCGTCCACAAGGACCCGGGCTCTTCGTGACCTCCCTCGACCCCGTCCATGGAATAGCATGGACTGGGTCTTCTGGGGAGCCACTCTGAGCCCCAGGTCCTTGATGGTATTCACCACCGAGTGCAGAGCGGTTTCCACCCTGAGGTGAGCCTCCCCCAATCCTCCCCCTCGGCTAACACCAGAGTGTCGTCTGCATGGCAGCCGGGGGGAGGAGAGTACGCAGTACCCGGTCGAACACGATGTTCCAGAGTAGAGGTCCCAATACGGACCCCTGCGGAACACCGCGTTCCATTAGGCGCCGGCCTTGGACCCCGCCTCTCCCCGAGTAGGCGAGGTCCCTGTCCCCGAAGTAATCGGCCAATATGCGCCGGAGATAGGTGGGAACATGGTGATATTCCAACGCCCGTCCTATCTCCGGCCAGGGCAAGGTGTTGAAAGCATTCGTTATGTCCAACGAAACCGCCAACAACATCCCGCCCTCGACCTCCACAACGGTACGGGACAGGTCCCGGACGTGTTGGAGCGCATCCAACGTTGATCGTCCGGGCCTGAACCCATTCAACAAGATTAAATTAAATAACGTATTTAAACGTGACCAAGGCAAAAATGGTGGATTTCCAAGCTAAGTAAAGTATTTAAGCGACCCCTGAACTTAAATAACTGAGGTTTATTAAATTTTAAGTAAGAATTACCAAATTTTGAGAATGTACTATCAGAAGGATTCTCTGTCTGTGGGTAGGAATTAATTGTTATCGTTTGGCATTATTTCTTTTGTAATTAATATTCTGAGGTTTTGACATTTGCTTATGTTTCACTAAGATGTTCTCTAGGTACGTAGGTATTAAAAATATTTTAAATTGACTTTTCTTAATTTTTACGGAAGGTACGCATTACTGGCGTCCCAATAGTCCCTGCGTATGAATTTTAGAATTTTCTGAAGTCTATTGGTAAGTAACATTGTTGGTTTCTTATTAATTGTTAATGTTTTTCAAAATGTTAATATGGTCGTTAAATAGAGGTCTTTTAATGCTATTGTTAGCAATTAAGATTTTTCTTCTAGGCCTTATAGTTACTGAGAAAAACATGCCTCTTCCTGATTGGTCGAGACATTCAAATGGCCGTAACTTCTAAACTATTGATCTTACAGAAATTTTATTACGACATAATTTGTAATACTTTGAAGGAGCCTTAAATCGCACTGCGCGATTTTCTAAAATTATTATTATTTTAAAGGATATGAACTTTTATCGATAAATTTTAATAGTAACAATTACTTTTGATGGTTGAATCTACCTATATGTCTCGCTGGCCTTTTAATGTAGAGGTGAAAAAATGATATGGTGGAGAGAACGTCGCAGGACGTTACACTAGACCCTGATAGCCTTCTAATTTTACTCTAATAAGCAATTCGTATGGTAACCAGTTAATAAAACTATCAAGTACATCTCTCTCAATATTATCATAAGCCCAGTCGTCGAAACGGGGACTCTGCGCTATTTCGCAATCCATTATAGCAGTTTTTAACTCTTTAATCCGGGCTATATAATCAAAGATTGACTCGTTATGTTTCATGAAAGCGTTTCCTAACTCTACCCTATATTGATTAAGAGATTTGTTTGGTCGAAAGATTTGTTTCAATTTCCTCAGTAATGGGGGGACCGATTTGTATTCTGTTCCTGCCACTGCGGTATAAGCGTGTCCTTGTAATTTACTCAAAATTAATTGTGCTAAATATTGCTCATGATGGCGCGGAATCAAGTCTGATGCTCTTTCGCAAATATTGCAGAACTGGAAAACGGACATGCGCTGCCCATAATATTTGGGAATTGAATCAGCGACATCCTTTAACCTAATGGGTGAGGGTTCAAGGATTCAAGGTTCTGTGGGGAAAAACGTGAAACTCTCGGCTGATGTAGTAGGAGCGGATTCTTGAGGTAAATGGGCTTGTGCTTGTATAGTATTAACACGATCCGTGAGGGCTTGTAATCGCTGAGGCAAGTCCTTCAGCGTGTGTATTTCTTGAATTTGCTTTTGAAGGGTTGTTATCAGATTTTCTAGCCCCTGTGTGTTAGTCAAAAGTGATTGTTTTTGCCTTTCCTTCTCCTTTTCCAGTTCAGCCGCTAGCCTATTAACTTCCAAGTTGTGTGCTGCCACAACTTCTGTTTGTTCGCGTAATACTTTCTCTCTTGCTTCTAGATTTTGCCTATATATCTCGGCTTCATTAGGCGGTTGTGCGTTGCCAGATTCCGAGGAGTCTTTGCTGGAAGCTGAACGCGTCTTATATGCCATGGCGAATTAAAGTTACTATTTAAGTTTGGTTGATGGTTAACAAGAAGTATGTTAGTCACTCAAGTAAAGGATTTTCAATTCTCAGGTAAGCTATTATTTCATTAATCAATATTAATGAAACTTTCTCTCCATACGGCAGTTAAGCGCATCCCACCGCTGCCACCAAAAATTTATTAGTATGTAACGTCTCGTTCTCCCTAAGGGTTACGATGGCGCCTGTCCTCTATTTCTTTTAGGCCTACCTGCATTCACCGGCAATAACCTAGGACGCTGAGGGCTATGCCGAGAGAGGATCCGTACTTCATTAAAGTTGACGTTGCTACCTGAACGTTATTTATTACCTTTTCAATTAAAAGGTGGGAAAAGGGCTTAATCTATTCAAAACTAGTAGACGGCTTCTAATGCTGTTAGTATATAATATATTTCTGATAATATGGGCAGGGATTACATAAGGGTGAGTACATAAGCTATATATATTTATGTATATAAACGTGTGTGTGTGTGTGTGTGTGTGGTTGATTGTGCTCGTAATAACGGTTATAATATAGAATATAGTGTATTACTATTACTTGATATTGACAGGAGTAACAAAATATAATGAAAGTGTGTAATTAATCAGATAAATCACTAATAAACGGAGATATATCAGCTATAAAATACGCCTTTTCTGCTTCTATTTCCTGATCTGTCAATGTTTCTACCTCTATGTCTGATTGTTCGCCAAATGAACGGGGTTTTTGAACGGTAATGCTTTTAGAACTTGAACTAGTACAAGCTACTTTGTACGAGGGGTCTGGTTGGCACTGTCAACTTGGTTGGACAAGCTTGCTACAGAGGATATTTTTGTTCGCTTAGGTTTAATATCTCGTGATGAAGAAGATGAAGAGGGAGTTCGGAGGTTAATGTAGTGAGTGTTAGGATACGTAGTAATGTCGAAAATGGAATGGTCGTATATCTGTTTATAAGCTTCCCTAATTTCGTCGTCTCCTATCTCTCTTTGCGGTAATATATTTCCTGTATTGTCCCGTTGAGAACTAAATTTCTTGTTCTGTTTGTTTATCCATTCCTTAGTTCTCGTGATTTTATTTAACATTCGCTTACGCGCCTCTATTCCACCGCGTTTTGGCATCTATATGTTTAATTTTTAACTTTAGAGATTTTATTTCCAATATTCTAATTATATAATGGGTTCCGCGTGCATTAATTTACTTACTATTCTGAGTTTGGAGCGCTGACACGTTTGTCGTGCTACCGATGGATGGAGTAGGTAATTGGAGCTCAGGGAAAGGAAAAACTCGGGGCCAAGGGCAAAGCCCCAGGCCCCGACGGAATTCCTGGCCGAGCGTGGGCTCTCGCGCTTGGCGACGGAAGCCTGTCCGCCGCCACGCGGGAGGCTTTGGAAGGGTGCTTGAGAGAGGGAGTCTTCCCCCAAGAGTGGAGGAGGGCCAAATTGGTCCTCCTCCCCAAGAAGAACAAGGTACCCGGTGGGTCGCCGGCCTACAGGCCGATTTGCCTGCTGGACGAGGCGGGCAAGATGCTCGAGTGCATCATTGCCGACCGCCTCGTCCAGCACCTGTCCCTGGAGGGGCCGGACCTCCATGACAACCAGTCAAACTTACGATATATCGCTAACTATTTATCGGAAGAAAAAATGGTATTAGACTTTTTTATTCTATTTGGTCTCTAGAATATATTGCTACAATAGTGTCCTAATTTTTTGTTAATTTGATGATTTAGAAATTTCCAAAGGTCGATAAGTTAATAAAAAATTAGGGCACTATTGTAGCAATATATTTTAGAGACCAAATGAAATAAAAAGTCTTATACCACTTTTTCTTCCGACAAATACTTAGCGATATATCATAAGTTAAATACTCAGAGTTTTCCTTAAACATCTAAAAAAATATTAGGTAAATAAAAAAGTGTTTCGGACGAAAGTTGTTCAGATTGATTGCTAGAAAGAGATGATATAATAAAAAATTGGGATTTGCGTTTAAGATTTTTATGTTGCTCTTGACTGGACTTTTGAAAGTTACCCCAAGGTCAAATTCATAGCGCCAGATCCTTTGAATCCCTACAACCTTTGAAATATTTTTCTCTAAAATGTCGCATTGTCGAAAAAATTCGGGTGATCTGAAACACTGGGTATATATCGTCGTTCCATCATTTGCTTTCGTTGCGGCCAACTGACATAGCACCGCCTTTTCAATGACGACGAAAACGAATGAGATCGCGAGCGACCGATCATTTCTCTCTCTCTCTCTCTCTCTCTCTCTCTCTCTCTCTCTCTCTCTCTCTCTCAATCCCTTTGTGTTGGTTCCTGCTGCTGTGGCGACGATGACGACGAGTGCTGGCCCTCCTCCATTGCTGCTGACACCGCTGGTTTAGTACCGGCCGGCGATGATCGGTTTTAGCCACAATTTGACCAACTGACTACATCCAAAAAGCCATTTTTTAGATATTTCGATAACAGTCGATGTTACATCATTTGGTTCTAGTCGTCTTCTTTTTGAGGGGGAAACAAATAATGCAGCGTAAACATAACCCATCCGAAGCTTTCGAAGTTCATGAGGCCGACGCGCTGATGCCACGACTGAATCATGTAGCGTGTAAGCGTCTGCACACGTGAAAGCGTCATCTTGGATCTGTGCAAATGGCTCATACACTGTACAACGAGCACGTTCAAAGACTCGCTGTCTTCGCTATCGGGCCAGAGACCAAGAGCGATTTTGGCGCGCGCTAAGCAGTTCTCCCCGGCGCCACCGTTATCGTAGTCATTGTTGTCAACTGATACGATGCAATTTTCGTGCAATTGTTCGGCTGCGGCAGCGGTATCGCTTCTCGTGGCAATACATATTAACGATCGATCGCTTAGAACATCGAATCGCTTCGGCTCCACGCTATGCCTGATGAGCGCCAATACCGTGTGTTGCAGCAATTCACCTAGATCGCGTCGAAGCTGTTCTATCTCATCGACGCCGAGATCGAGCAATATGCCACTATCTCGCTGAGCCGCTTCGATGCTGCGCACGAATGAATCGTCTACACTCGTCGTCACCGCGGGCGCCGCCATTACATCACCGATAACGATATGTTTCAATATGCAACGAGATACGATTTCGGTGTACTTGTCGTATTCTTGCATCTGTTTGCGCAACAAAGGGCATGAATCTCGTATACTATACGACGTATAGTAAACAACAACTTGCTATCTTGCTGGACGATTGCTGGTGCTTCGGCGGCGGCGGCGGCGGCGATGCTCGATCCACCTTCGCCACGGTCAACTGTTGTTTGTTCGTCGCCGAAGAATTTACAACTCGCTCGTTTCAGCGCCGACTCGTCGATTCCATTGGTCAAACGATCCAACATTGCGGTCAGAGAATCGGAATTTACGTACAAACGTCTGCTCTCGAATCCCTGCTCCTCCTGCATATCGTCGTCCCTTGTTTCGCGATGTCACGGCTCGAAGCCAATGCAAAGCTCGCTCTCGATCAATTCCCGCTGTCGATCTACCGCTCTTGCCACCGCTACTATTGTTACGTAACTCGCAATATCAAAGAATTTCTGATTTCAGGCAGGTCGATTGTATATTTGTCATTGACTGCAACACGCAAAAGCCATTGCATCTGCGTGGCTATAAACATTCGAGTCATCGCGATGATCGCCGTAACCACGAATTTGTCCACTTGTATCGGATCAATGGTCTCAAAGTACTGAGCGATCGTAGTATTACCGTCGTCAACGCCGCGGTTAGATGCTGTGGCGGCTGCTGCTGATGCTGTTGCGTCTACTCGGACGTTAACCGCTCTATCACTGTATACAAAGTTTGACACTGAAATACGTCAGCGTGAAAGTTACTCGAACGATGAACAAGAGCGACGTATGAGTATGTAAATCAGTGGTTACAATCGCATCGCGTATAATGACCGAGAAGCAACCATTCACATCGCAGTTTGCCGCGTCGTACCATGCGTTCGCTATATTCTGTTCGTTGGTTGCCGTATCCGCTCGCAATAACGCCACGCGACAGTAATCGTTGAGCCATATGCTTCGTTTGAGAAATTGGTCATTTTTCAAACAGAGTAGCACTTGTTCGAGCGAGCGAATCGCGTCCCATCGAAATCTTGCTCCAAGAGCGCCACTATGGAATCATCCATCATCAACGTTCGAATTTCGATCATATGGTCGTGTAGGCTACGTTTGAAATCTTCCATGTCGGTGCATTCGCCCAACACTTGAGCGATCTCGCGAACGCCAGGGTCGGACGAAGCGCACAGAATGGCCAATTTGCGCTCGCGGTCGTACATGAGAAAGCCATAGCATTTCAGAAACAATCGTAGAGCGTCTATGCGCAGCAGAATTTCCGAACGCAAAAATTTACTACCGGTCCGTAAGTTGCATGATATTACATCGCGCAGCACGACGTCTAACCGTGGTGAATCGGAACGAATTCCGATTTTTAACGACAGAGACTGCTGCTGCTGCTGCTGCTGCGCTTCGGATATTGTGTAATTAGTAGTCTCTTTTTCAATGTCCATCGGTTCCATTTCTGTACGTGCACGCCGTGCGCGCGACTCACTTCGTTCACTCACTGACTGCCTCTTCGTGTTTCGCAATTTTTAGCTATTTCTTTATAACCATTGCTAAATCACCGATATTTTCGTTGCGTTTTGTTGGTCTTTCCTCTCTGTCTGAACTTGAAGAAACAACAAACGACCCCTACGACATGTCGCGCCCCAATAGGTCCCGCTCTTAAGGTCATACGAGCTAGGTAACGATAGCTTCACGAGAAACGAATCAATAAATGTCACGCGTCATGAGCGCGATACTCCGTCTGCCAGCGCGAAACACATTCCTCTCGCAAACGGACTGAATTGACTGTAAACGCGATGCCGTTGCTCGTTACTGCCGTATTGCGTTACGATAATATACACAGAGTACTCTTCATTGAACTCGCTGATATCTGGCTGACGTGTTGTCGTGTTTGCATCGATAAAGAGCACATACTCGCTGCTGTTATTTTCATCTCCGCAATCATCGTCGTAGCCGCTGCATACTCGACGTATATCGTGCAATGCTTGTTCGAATCGTGCGTCGTAGTCACGCGCGTACACATGATATCCGTGACGTAAGGCTCCACATTCTTGAGTAGTGATCCACGCAATGCTCAAATCGGCGGCAATCAGTGCCGACTAGACGTCCGAGATTAACGCTAGTTCGTGCATTCTGCGAATATCGTCGTTCAGTAGCGGGCAACGATCATCTACGACACTGACGTCGCCACTTAGATGCCTCTTGCACAACGCGCAATCCACGCCCACGTAAACGAAATTCGACTCCTTCTCTTCATTCAACGTTGGATTAGCCAGCAGCAGCATTTTTAACGATGAAGAAGACACAATGGACTTTACCGTCGCAATCTGAACCTGGCGATCGGAATCGATGATGACGATCAACTTGCAAAGTTTGAACGCCACTCGATGTGATTGCGATGCAATGCCTTCGCGATGCAAGCTAATCGATCGAACATGCGGGCGCGCTCTTTTGTTCGACAGCGAAAGGTCGCGATGGTTGACAACGCTCGCCTCGTACGCCACGGGGAGGCGCGGACGAAAGCGGCGGCAGAACGATGGCGATGCTTTCTCTTTTTCGAAGTGCAAGGACCTTGCCACGGTGCTCCCTCAACGTCGAAGAAAACACGTCCGCTTTGTCGTCGCCGGAAAAACAATTATTTGTTTGGAAAGGTCTTCGTCGTCGTCATCGTCGTCACCGTCGTCGTCGTCGTCGTCGTTGTCGTCGTCGTCGTCGATCAAACCGGACGTAGAGAGAACAACCAACGACGAAGCAGATGCGAAAAAGTCGAGCAGCGATGCTACGCGACCGCGGATCCATTGCTTCGTATGTTCGAAGATATACCTGCGGAAATACGTTACGACACGGTGCGCTTGGTACAATGGTTGGGACGGCGTATTTCGCGGACCTATATGACGAGCAAAGAATAAAGGCCCTTTTTTCCCTCAATATTGCATTTCTTTATTAGAGATCCAAAATAAAAACCGAGTATTACAATTACAATAGTGTTACATAGGTAACAAAAAATCACGTCCCACGTCTCTCAAATAGTAATCCAGATTGCTCAGTAACAAATGTCCTCTCATCAGCAGGTCGCCGTTGTTCACGTCACACGTTTGTACCACCCATTTCAGTCCGCCAGCAAAATACGATGTTTTGGGCACATTTTTGCTGACCGAAATGAAATCGTCCAGATATCGACGATACTCGAGTTCCCTGTCCAGGGGAAGAGGCTGAAAAAAATGAGCATGCGGCGCTACTATATGCGGCGGTAACATGCGACGATCACTTGTTGTCGCGGCGCTATCATCGTCATCGGCGGAGCTCGTCGCAGAGCCATTCTAGCTTTCTCGTTGAAAAATGTCGCACAGGCGTCGAAGTTCGTGCGGTGACGCTTTCGCGACAGAGTGCACAATGAGCCAATTTACAAGACACGCGGGCGATGCATTCATATACACAGCGTCATCGTCGAACGAGGAGGAGATTACAGACTGCGTTATGTCATCGATTACCTCGGTGTCTGTCGCTCCACGCACGACAGCCAATTACAATGTGTAATCTAATATCGGTAGTCCACGCCAGACTGCAACGTCACCATACTCTTCTCCCTACTCTTCATCTTCGTCATTCTTGGTGGCGTGGCTCAGTGACGACTCGTGTTCGGGTGGTTCCATGGCTCGCTGCTCGTGCTCGGGATTGAGTGGATCATCGTGGCCATTGCTATCCCCTCCGCGATTCCACGCATGTGCTAGCACAGTGATGTAACAGTCGTACCAGCGACCAAAGCGACCAGCGAGTGGCGAGCTCGAGCCTGTGCTCTCCCGTCATCGTATCCCCCCCACAGGTCGAGGCGAGACTCAAGTATACGACGGGCGAAAGTTACGGATATATTCGAGGGATCTCGAAAAGCGCGTCGTTCGTCCGTCTCGTCATCGAATGCCAGACGGCGAAAGATACGAAAGATCAGGGACTGACAGAACGTGAAACGCGGTCCAGAGCCGTACAGCATGGGTTCACTCATACATTCCTCGATCTCTAGCGACGCTTCAATCCCGCGAACAATCATGACAGTAACAACGTCGCCGTCGAAATCCGCGTTTAGATTTTTCAACACGAACGGCGAAACGTATAGCGTCGCAATATTCCACATTACGAGACACGCCGTACACTCGACTCACACGCACCACGCTACCGTTGTGAATACACGGATCACGCTTCACATGTCCAAAGTTTTTTCTCGAAACGTCAAAACACCATTCGAAGCTCTCGTCGGGCCAAGGCCAGCAGCATCGACGGTCACTGCCACTGCCGCTGTCGCTGCCGCTGCTGCCGCCGCCGTCGCGTTTCCCCTCGTCATCGTACCGACGACGACGATAGCATCGTCTCAACCGTTGCCGTTCATGTCGCGTGCAATCGCGGCATTGCGGCGGTTTGAAGCACAACACACCCGCACGATTATCACGCTCACGATCGATCGAAAATATTCGCTCTGCGTGTATAGACGGTAGTGCGATGTGATTCGGAGACAAGTATGGCGCGATTTGTATGTAACCTCTGAGTGTGTTACGCAATGGATACGTTGTCAAATAATGCACAAAACTCTTGCTCGATTGTAAGATATTTTTTACGGTTCCGCCCTTTTCCGTGACGAGATCGTCTACTCGTTTGCCAACTCGCGCCTGATTAAACATGGACGCGCTGCAGTACTCATACGGAGGTAGCACCGCCATCGCAGCTAAGTTATCCAAGTTTGCTTTAGCAGCAGCAGCAGCAGGAGCAGCAGCATCAGCAGTAGCAGCAGTAGGAGCAGCAGTAGCAGTAGCAGGAGCAGCAGCAGCAGGAGCAGGAGCATCAGCAGCAGCAATAGCGGATGCATCGTTGTTTGCGGTGATGTGCACGAAACACCCGAGCGCTTCGGTCGCGCAATTGACACTGGCTCCGCCTCCGATGCTCGAGTCTGCAAACCACGAGCGTGCCTCCTGGCTAGAAAGTCGGTCGAGTTCTTAAGTATTGATCGGGGCAGCATCGATCGCCTGCGAGATCCAAGGATCACCGCGTTGCGTAACGTTGCCTTCGTTGCCGTCAAATGATAAGCGACGACGACAACACTGTTCTTGCCTGCCTTTACCGTCCGGTTCTTTTCGCTAGTGATTCGCGTGTAATCGAGACGTGCGACGCTGCCACGGTGGCGGTGGAGTTGCCACAGTTGTAACGGTAGTTTGCCACTGTTTGCGTTTGTATGCCGCTAATGTATGCAACACCCGTTCTTTAATCGTCACAGGGAGCGATGCGTCAGCGAGAGAACCTACGCCACCGCAGAAAAAATATTCCTTGATTGTTATGTCGTCGTCACAGCGCAACATCTTGTTACTTTTTTGCGGCGGTAGCAAATTGTTGACAGACAGCTGCTTTCTATTGTCAAGTCATCAGTGCTTATCCATCGAAATCCGTCGAAAAAGATCTACATGAGCACGAGCGTAAAGATTGTAGTAAGATTGGTAAATAAACGCTGTGGTAAAGATTGGGCTACAAACAGGGCTGTGATGACGATTATGCATCAGCAGCAATCGCTACATCCAGAGCACTTCTTTTTTACAGTCCTTTTCTTTCTCATCATCGCCGCAGACTCAATGCAAGCTGGACTCTTGGCTCCGGCACGAGCCGGCACGAGCTGCCGATCTCTTTTCACTTTGGCACTTTGCACTCGTGACTCTGGCGTTGACTGTGGCGGAAGATCAACTTCCTTTTCGAGTTTCTCTCTTCTCACTTCTACTCGCGAGTTCGACGACGACTGACGACCCGTCGACGTCGTCGTTATATCGTTGTTGGGCTACTGATGCCTGATGCCGACAAAGCCGCTAGGGAACACCGATAGTAGCATTCGATTCAACTGGGCGTGTACTATATTTAGATCAACGACTACATGTTGAAATAAACGTTCGGGCTTTGGCACCAGCACGCGAGTGTGCACATCATCGAGCACGACACGTACGTCGTACAATAATTCACTCGCGTTCGAAATTTCCTTCTCGTTCAGATTGATATTTATCTTGCCAGAAGGTCGCATTAAATCGCGTCGATGTGATACCGCGTACTGCACAATGTTGGCGAGAGCGTCAAACACTTGAGCGTTGAACGTATTCAAACACGCCGCGTCGTTCTTCACCGGAGAGATATGATTAGAAACGATCAAGTGCGAAAACGTCGTCGGCGAGTACGGCAATCGATTCTTTCGCGACGCAGCATCTTCTCGAATGTGTAGCCGCGATATCTCGTTGCTGCCGCTGCTCGCGCAATCTTTCAGGAATGTAAGATGGTACAACAGATCAACTGACACCTGTGCATCGTTGAGCGTGTTGTAACGTGGTGACAGTGCTGGAGTCATGAGTTTTTCCTCGCTGATACGCTCGCCGAAATTGTACTGGACGCGTTTCAATATACGTATACCCAATTGGTCGGCGATAATGAGCAATATATCGCGCGTTTTTGGCGAAAACGTTACAGCGTTGAATTGTAATTCCGGATTAATCCGCTGCAAGCGCGACAAGATGCAATGAATGACGTGTTCGATCACGGAACTGCCCAATAGCGCACCGCTATATATCGGTCGTGGTGGGTCATTGATCAAACGACCGAGCGCCTTCACGTCAAACCGAGCCGACCGAAACAATTTGTACAGCAACATTAGCAATTTGTACTTGTCGAACAATAATCGTCGACCGACGGTCGAAACCTGTTCCCACGTTCGTTTCTTTTCAGAAATACATGTCATCCGTTTGTTAACCATTTCGATCATGCGCTCGATCGCTCGCATCTATGCCTTGCTGGCAGCCAACTATCGGCGGCCTCAAATGTTTCTCAGCGTACGCGGGTAGATCGGACATTGCCTTGACTATTGTCGAGCTCAGAAAGAATTTGAACGCTGTGGGCAACTTTGGTCGCCGGTTCCAACGATCCGCGAGTGGCGTATCGTCCAGAGTTTCGCCGCGTCTCTGATGTTTTTTCTGTCGTTCAATTTGCGGTCGGACGACGTCGTCCTGATGCTCGACCTCGAACGCTTCGACAATTCTTTCTTCCTCAGCGTGTGTTCGCCAGTGATCTCCTTCGCCAACTCGACGGTTCGTGACGACGACGACGACGACGACGACGACGACGACGACGATGCTCGTTTAGCCATCTTTCCTTTGTTTCTCGATTTGGACATAATCTTTTTCGACATAGCCATCCTGCACGATTGCTTCGCTTGTAGTTGCTTCGTGTGTGATTGCTTCTTGACGACCGGCTTAACCTTTCGTTTACGAACGGAGGAGATTCTCCCATTATGGTCGATTAGTTGCGGTGATACACCAGTCACCGTTGTTTTGACCGTCGTAGCATCGTTTTTGTTTATTATCGTTTTTGGTAATCGTTCAAGCAATATGGACAATGATGCGGTGGCATTTTTGACTATTGCGGCGGCAGTTGCTCAAGTGGCACTAATGATAATTGCGGCGGCAGCTGTTCAGTTAACACCGCCGAGAGTCAATCTTGCAACGGCTCAGCGACTGGCAGTTGCCACTGCGAGGTAGACGGCTGATACGGATTAGCCATGCTTAAATACGTCGATAAAATTTGCGGCAGTAAAAGTTGACGACGACGACGACGACGACGATGAATTCGACAACGATGACCGAGGTGTCAAGAGCGCACTCGGAGTTTTTTCAATATTTCATCGAATACGATCGGTATGCACGAGCTAATTCTTTGTTCGGATGCCGTTGATAAAGCAAATCGTACATCACCAGAGCCATCTTATTCTCTTTGGTAAGTTCGTCCAACACGTCTTCCAATGACACTGTGATCGTCTCTAGCATCCTCTTCCCATTCGTTTTCCATTGTTAGCATTAGTTCTTCAACATGGCTAAATTTAGTCTTCCAATGTGTCACGCGATGCAAATGATCAGCTCGTCATTGGTCTCGTTGATGAAACGCGATGTATGCATCTAGCTACTCGCTATGCGTCCTCCTCAACTTTAGCCTTAACTCGTCGTCGTCGTAATCGGGAACTTGCACATCGGGAAGCGATGCCGTTTCCGAAACACGACGAGATAGATATAGTGCAATAGAGAGCGACGACAAGATTTTTGACGACGCTGAGCGGAGTGTCGAAACCTATCAACAGAGAGAGAGACTCGTGGTAACGCAATCTAACGTACCACAAGATGACCTTGTCCTTCGAGGTGCTCCTATTTGTCATCGAGTCGCTATTGTCGGCAAAATCAATCCCACTGTACAACACTGTGTATACGATAACTGCTATCCAGGTCTTCAGAGTCCTCCGGCGTCTGGCCGGCATCGTCGTCCATTCGGGCGAGCTGAACAATTCCCCGTGACAGACATGACGGACGACCAGCGCGGAGCTGTAATGTAACGCCTTGCTTTTAGTTCAATTCGTTCATCTTACCGAGATTAGATTTTACTCGCTCGCGTTGCGAGCCTGGCCGCCGCCGTCGCGCCGCATTCCTCGTTAGTAATTTCGTACAAGCACGCGTTCACGTAGCTATTGGTTTGCCAGCGGCTGGCGTGATCAAGCGTCTCCTGAATACGATCGAGCGTAGCGCCCTGCAGATAACGATAGCCAGCGTAAATACGACGGAGAGCGTAAAGCTCAATCCGCGTGATCTAGGCCTAGAGAACAAATTTTCGTACAAATGGTCCAGACGCTCGTCTAGCACTCGCCGCATGTGCTCCCGATCGAACGGAATCTCGAGCTCGCCGCATTCCACCCACGAGACGACCGTGTTCAATATGATACGTATATCTGAAGGCAAAAAGAAATCGTAGCCGTCGCCGTCGCCGCGGACGGCTTTGCGTTCAGCGGAAGGTCGCAACAATTCACCCACTTCGATCCTGCCCAGTTTGCGCGTCTTGTACACCGTGATCACGCATACTCCGCGGTCGCGCAGTTGTCGCAATTGTCGCACGTCCAGCACCGCTATATCGCTCAGGCGCTTACTCGTCAGAGCCAACATATAAAATACATAGAGAAACAAGTGATTCCGCGCGTTTCGCTCGGCAAACGTCTCACGACGCCGACAAGTTGTGGCAGGCGTACATCCCGTTACTATCGACCGTCTCACCGCTTGCATCATCGATACAAATTCATTTTCTCGAAATATTAACCGACCGTCGCTTTTGAGCGACCGATCGCCGAGTCGACGTTCGACTTGGTTGGGATCGTTGCGCCGCGCTGGCGCATTCTCGCTCGCAAGTTCAGCCATGGCCAATTCGCGGTCTTTGCGTCGTGCATCCACAGCTCGCTCAAGACCGTTCAACAGCGACATGTGCGCTCTACGATTCACCGAGCGCACAACGTACCAAAGACTACGAATATACGCGCGGGAAGAGCCCACGTCATACAAACGGCCGCGCAGCTCGATCAAGGCCGGTACCGTCATGGCACTCACCGTGCGACGGGTATGCTCCAGCATGGACATTTCTGTAGGCGCACCATTACTGGCGCCGCCGCCGCCGCCTCGTTTACCGCCGCTACCGTTCTTCTTCTCCTTCTCCTCATCCTCCTCCTCCTCCTCTATTTCTTCCTCTTCGTCATCGTTGCTGCCGACCACGGATACAAAGCGATTCAATAATCGCCACTGTGAGGTTCGATTGCGTTCGCATTTAGTCATTTTCGTGACTCGTGGCTCGTTCGTAGGTTGATGACCTGATGACTCGATGGTGGCTGTAACTACCAGCGTGACCGGCCTTAACTGATTTCCTGCTAACAAGATTGTATACTGCAGTCACCAAATCTCGATAACGCGTAGATGTTTGAAGATGATCCGAACCGTCGCTGTCGTACGTCACGATAGGTTCGCTAGCTGACGGCGCGTTCCCAGAGGGAACCTGAGCCTCTTCTGTCGTAAGAAGAGGACGGCGATACGGATGAAAGCGCCGCAGGCTACGACTTCTTCTTCGGTCGCAACTCATGGTCGAACCTTACACTGTGCATTGGTGCGTAACCGCCCCCCTCCCCTCCCCACCAGCATGATGAGTGCTTTCGGTCGGTAATCGGCATGTTTGTAATCATGTAATCCGAGGAATATTGATTCAAGACGGCGATAATGAAGCGATCCGATCTGAATACGCGATACGGTCAAAATCGAGGCGTCAATTGCGCTGGGCAAAGTAGCGGCCCGAGCAGTGGCACGGCACGGCTACCTGAAACACGTCCGCCGCAGTAGAACGCTGCTCCAAGCAACCTCCACCGCCGTCGCTCTGTGTGAACAATTTGGTGGATTTGGTGGAACCCTTGAGAAGGCGAAGCAAGTATCTAATGCATATAGGAGCATTTGGACACGAGTTCACCACACACTGTTTGTTCGTTCACGACGAACGTACTCTCGCTGTCATCAATATTCTCGGTTGGCGACGACGACGACGACCACGACAACGACGATGATGAATTCGATGTCACCGTATCCATCAAGAGAACAGAGTGAAATCGGTCTTCGGTCTAACCTGCCGGACGTGGTGCTCTCGGCCATATTTCGCCATCGCACGACTACGGACGAGCGCAACTAGGCTTTCTATGAGCCGATCAGCGACGGGAAGAACGGCTCAACGAGAGCCGGGAAGAACAATTCGTCGAGGAGGGTGACGTTGAGTTTGAATCGGAACCTCATCGGCATGATGTGGATCTCATCAGCGGTGGTCTCACGGATTCGCAGCATCCCGAGTATACTACGTTCTTCGCGCGCAGAGCGATAATCGCTACGTGGTCTTGTGAGTCGAGAACACAGACGGCGACGCAACTTTCGTCTGCGGATTTTTTTTACACGGGCAGACGCGATACTACGATCTGTTACTACTGCGGCGGTGGAATAAGTGATTGGGACGCTGAAGACGATCCATTGCAACAACACAAATTCTGGTTCCCGAAGTGCCCCTTCGCAGCGGCCGTGGCTCGACGTCGACGCGGGGTGTAAACCCCGGCCGGCCGGACGGCCGCGACGGTCAGCAGCGGCACGTTATATCGTCTGACCTTAGGCGTGTTTTTCTCATTCGTTTTTTTTTGCGCATGAGAGTAACGCATGGACCGAACAGATGGAATAAACATACATATTGAGGAACAAATAACATGTGTTTATTTTCTACATTTCGTACATCCCATAGAACCATCCAAACCTGTCCATTGGCGTTCCGCTCCGAACATAATTCCGATTGTCGCGAAACGTTGCTATGCATCAGATATGCGCAACGACCGACTGCGGTTCTCCACGACACGTGCACGTTCAGCTAGCTCGACTCAGTTCACGCCAGCTCGACATTTGCGCATTGAGCGTTGTTGTTGTCGTTTTCCAGCCATTCTTTCATCGTCTCGTTGCCGCTGGAGTCGCCGCAGATGAATTGCGGTCAACATGCGGATATGCTAGGCAAAAATCACCAGCGCTATAACGTATGATATATCAAAACTCGCCAATACTGCGATCCAGGTCACAACAGCAACCGTCGCGCAGCATTACGTTAAAGTCGATTAGCGCCGTGGTGGGGGTACATTGTACCTGATTGGAGGTATTTTCCTCACCACTCTGATTTTCGACCAGTGAACAAGCAAAGGTTCCCCCTCTACTGTACAAGTTGTACAATTTCTTGGTACGTACCTAGCCGTTCCAGGCGCGCACCGGTACTATTGTACGTACCATAGTACAGAGTAGTCAGAGGTACAATAGGACCAGGGGCTACTGCTCTGTACTCCGGTATTTTCCGTAACATATATAGAACGGGGGGTTTTTCGAGCGCTCTCGCGCTTCGTTCGGTCGACTCGACTCGATCGAACGAAGCGCGAGCGAACGCGAGCGATGCGAAAAGTGTATGTCGGAACCTAACCTATAATACGGACTTTTCCTTAGATATTTTAGAAAATATTAGACAAATATAAAAATGTTTTAGACAAAAGTTATTAAAATTAATTGGTGGAAAAAGGTGGTGTTATAAGAATTCAAGTTTCTGTTTAAGATTTTTATGTTGATCTTGACTGGGCTTTTCAATATCATTACAAGGTAAAAATTATAGGTTAGGTAAATAGATTCCTTGAAGTCCTACAATTTTTGTCTGAAACATTTTTCTCTACAATGTTACGTTTACGAAAAAACTGGGTGACGCGGTTAGTCTGAAACATTCCGTATATAACAGTGTATTCTCAGGCATGACAATAGGAAACGCGTTATCTTCGCAAGAAATCCTTAAAGCGTTCGTACAATGACAAAAATGTGTCATCGCGGTCAACGCGTCTTTGATGGGCTCTAACGCTCTCTCAGCAATTTTTGCATTATGCACGACAAAACTTTGATCACGATTCAACATTTCTTCTTCATCAAAAGCTGGTCGCACAACTCGTACGCGACGTTCAAAGTGTCGATCGGTTCGAGAGATCTCTGATATATCGTATTCTAGGCCGCTCTTTGCACAAGGACTTGATTCTGTCGCAATCGTCACCGCGACGACGATCGATATTTGTTTTTCTTTTAAACCTGACCGAAACGTCGTTCTCCGAGATAAGATCGCGTTCGTTTAGGCAACCCAGAGCACTCAAGTATTCTTGCGCTCGTTTACAACTGCACGTTCGACAGAACGAAATCGCCGATATTTTCGTCGCGTCTGGTTTTCTACGCAATGTTTATGCGCGAAATGTAACAAGAAATCGCCAATCTTGTTATCTAGGTCATTTGAGACGCACCTTCGCCGGTTAAAGTCGCCGATTAAAGTCGCTCGAGCTGTGGTGGCGATACATTGTACCTGATAGGAGGAATTTTCCCCACCACTGCGATTTTCGCCCAATGAACAAGCAAACCTTCCACCTCTACGGTACAAGTTGTACGATTTTTCAGTACGTACCGAGCAGTGCCGGCCGCGCGCCGGTACTATTGTACGTACCGTAGTACGGAGCAGTCAGAAGTATAATAGGACCAGGGGCTATTGCTCTGTACTCCGGTATTTTCCGTAACATATATAGAACGGGTGGTTTTCTGTACGATCTCGCGCTTCGTTCGGTTGATTCGACTCGATCCAACGACGCGCGAGCGAACGCGATGCGAAAAGTGTATGCCGGAACCTAACCTATAATACGGGGTAATTCTGAAGTCACGTTCGGCTTCGTCTGTTTCCTCCTACCCTCAGCGAATCCCACTGAAAAAAATTTATAGCGACATTCGGCAAGGCTGACAGACATCTCGTATCGTTCGCTTTCTCCCCCCCAACAGCGAACTTCTCTGTAAAAAAATGTACAGCAACATTCGATAAGGCTGGCGGGCATCTCCCGCAATGCTCGTTTTCATCATCCTCATCGAAATCATTTTGAAGGAAAACATGCAGAGCCCGATTCGGCAAGACTGACGTGCGCTTCTCGTATCGTTTGTTTTCTCACGAACCTTGGAAAAAATTCGAAACCTTGATACGGCAAGGCTGACGTGAAACCCTCGCAGCGTTCGTTTTCTCCCCCCCTCTTCGAAAAAATTCGATAACCTCGATTCGGCAAGGCAGACGCGCATCTTCCGCAACGTTCGTTTTCTCCCCACCACTCAGCGAATCTCGATGAAAGAAAATGTACAGAGATTTTCGGGACAGCCGGCGGGCAACACTCGCATCGTCCGTTTCATCCCCCCTCTTCGAGAAAAACGAATGGCTCGATTCGGCAAAGCTTCTGAGCATCTTTCGCATCGTCCGTTTCATTCGCCCTCTTCGAAAAAAACAAACATCTCGATTCGGCAAAGTTGCCGGGCGTCTTTCACATCGTTCGTTTCATCCTCCCTCTTCGAGAAAAACGAATGGCTCGATTCGGCAAAACTGCCGGGCACATCTCGCGTCGATCGTTTCATCCCCTCTCTTGAAAAAAAAACGAAAACCTCGACTCAGCAAGGCTGCCAGGCATCTCTGGCAACGTTCGTTTTTTCCCCGAATCTTGAAAAAAAAACGAAAACCTCGACTCAGCAAGGCTGCCAGGCATCTTTGGCAACGTTCGTTTTTTTCCCGAATCTTGGAAAAAAAAAACGAAAACCTCGACTCAGCAAGGCTGCCAGGTATCTCTGGCAACGTTCGTTTTTTTCCCGAATCTTGGAAAAATTCGAAAACCTCGATTCGGCAAGGCAGACGGGCATCTTTCGCTTCGTTCGTTTTCTCCCCCCTCTAGGAAAAAACCGAACACTGACTCAGCAAAGCTGGCGGGCAACTATCGCATTGTTCGTTTTCTCCCCCCCCCCCTCCTCAAGGAAGAAGAAACAAACACCTTGACTTAGCAAGGCGGACGGGCATATCTCGCAACGTTCGCTTCATCCCCCTCTTCGGAAGAAAATGAAAATCTCGATATGGCAAGACTGACGGACATCTCTCGTATCGTTCGTTTTCTCCCGAATGTTGAAAATAATTCGAAAACCTCGATTCAGCATGGCTGACGGGCATCTCTTGCATAGTTCGTTTTCTTCCCCCTCAGCGAATCTCGCTGAAAGAAAATGTACAGCGACTTTCAGAACAGCCGATGGGCAGCTCTCGCATCGTTCGTTTTCTCGCTCTCTAGGAAGAAAAACGAACATCTTGACTCAGCAAGGCAGCCGATCCCTCGCATCGTTAGTTTCATCCCCCCTCTTCGAAAAAACAAATAACTCGATTGGGCAAAGCTGTTGGACATCTCTTGCATCGCTCGTTTTTTCCTTCCTCTAGAAAAGAACAGCTCGATTCTGCAAAGCTGCCTGATATTTCTCGCATCGTTCGTTTCCTCCCGAATCTTGGGAAAAATTCGGAAACCTCGATTTGGCAAGGCTGACGGGCATATCTCGCATCATTCGTTTTCTCTCCCCTCTTGGAAAAAACGAACAACTCGATTCAGCAAAGCTGCCGAGCATCGCTCGCATCGCTCGTTTCCTCCCCCCTCATGGAAAAAAACGGACACCTCAACTCAGCAAAGCTGACGGGCATCTCTCGTATCGCTTGCTTTCTCTCCTCTCTTGGAAAAACGAACAGCAAGTTTCGACAAGGCTGCCGGGCATCTCTCGCATTGTTCATTTTCCTTGCTACATGCGCGAAATGCATCAAAAGTCGCCAATATCGCGATCCAAGTCGCAACAGTAAGACGTCGCGCAGCGTTCCGTTAAAATCTCCGATTGGCACTATGGTGGGGGGAGGTACATTGTACCTGATTGGAGGAATTTCCCCCCCACCACTTTGATTTTCGAGTCCCCCCCTCTACTGTGCAAGTTGTACAATTTTCCAGTACTTACCTAGCTGTGCCGGGTGCACGACGGTACTATTGTACGCACCGTAGTACAGAGCAGTCAGAGGTACAATAGGACCAGGGGCTACTGCTCTGTACTCCGGTATTTTCCGTAACATATATATAATGGGTGGTTTTTTGCGCGATCTCGTGTTTCGTTCGGTCGACTCGACTCGATCGAACGAAGCGCGTGCGAACACGAACGATGAGAAAAGTATATGTCGGAACCTAACCTATAATACGGAGTAGTTCTGAAGTCACACTCGGCTAGCTGCGCAACGGCCATAGCACAGGATGCGATCTTGCACATCTTGGTGATAATTGTGCAAAATTCTCGCTTGGATGAACACAAAAGCGCACTGCGTTTCGTTTGATTTATCGTACGCATGAGAATGAAAGAGAGCAACGGCGCGCAACGACAGTAGCAATGAAAGCTATGATGTCAGTCGATGATACGACCGCCGTCGTTTCAGAGGGTTTAGTCAATAAAATAATGCGCGTCGCGTTATTTTGTGCGAATCTACAAAATCTTTGATTCCGTACTACACGCATAGGGGATAGGGACTAACGGAGAAACTTAATCAAGGATGTCATATTATTGCAAGTTTATTTGTTCTTTTTTTCTTACATGAGATAGCGATGGTCGCTTTTGGCGCCTGGACAAGCGTTCGCGTTCGGCACATATTGAAAATTTTATATTCGCCAAGACCGATATGACTTTGTTGGTTGATTGGCTTCGTCTTTATCGTTACGCCATCGAACGAAGCGCACCGTTCCGAGCGCGACATATTCGAATTCGGCCAATCGATCAATGGCACCGCTCGCAGTGACAGTAGTATCGAGAATCATCATCTCCGAGACATTTTCCACAATGAGCAACGAGCTTTATTGTTGCCACGCGGTGATCAGTCGACGAGATTGAACCGTGTATTGCAAAGTTGTGATGCTCGAATCATCCGTCACGACAGCGTTTGATGCGGCGTATAGTCGCACGGCCAATATGATTTCGCGAGAGCGCAATTCGTTCAAGTCCCACGATACGATCAGCTCGACGCTCTGCAAATTTTATCTTTTCATACGTGTTGGCGCATGTGAAACACTATGACAAAAGATGACCGTGATGTGCTTGCACATTTACCAGAATGCTGTCGGTCGAAATATTTGCGCGCGGAGAGTCATATTCGTTCAGCAGCCGTGCAATCTCGTGGGGTAGTTGAAAAGGTCGACTGATCAACAAGATAGCGGCGACGTCGTTATCAGTGGTAGCGGACGTGTAGCCGCGCATTTGCCACATTTCGTACGCATCACGCAATATGGCATTAGATTATATCAAATCGACCGGAATGATAACTCACCTGAGATAGTCACGACGCGACAGTCATTCTATTCTCGAGGCACGTGTCGAACACGGACCTCGCGACAGATCGACGGAGGTTAGAGAGGCGAATCATTTGATTTCGAAGCGACTCATCACCGTTCACCGGCTGTTCGTTGTTCGTTGTTGCGGCGGCGCTCAATTGACACCATTTGCACAGGTCCAGTGCATCGCGACACAGAATTATGTTCATGCGATAACGATTGTTGTTATTTGACGAATCGTAACGCAGCGTCACGATTGCAGCTTGCAGTCCATCAGTCGTGTCGTTCGATACATAGGTCTCGCGAAGAATATTTGCACATGAGACAAAAGCGTCGAGATTCTTCAACGATCCACACTGAACGAGTGCTTCCGCAATAAATGCCCATTCGTTGAGGTTTCGCGATTTTCGAGTGTTACCTCATACGCTGTCAGCGGGTTACGCTGTTCGGCTCCTTCAGCATATTCGGTACACTCGACTTGACGCACCGTTGCCTTGAGTACGGAGCAACGCTTCGTGATCTACAATGCATGCAATCTCTGTGATAACATCGGCACAACGTGTATTTCCGTTTCGCATAGTTTCAATTTGGTACACATATTGTCCGGATAATACGGGTGTATCGCGACGTTCTTCATCCGAAGGAGCTGCGGCTTCTATCGTCGTTGTGCACGTCAATGGCCATTGACGAATCTCGCGTCCATCGAGTCGCAAGGCGCCGTTTATCAAGACATCAAAAGCCGTCGTACTTGAGTTTGGCAACGAGCGACGATTCGGCATGATGCGATTCGCCAGTTCCTGCATCATGTTGGTTCTCGTTATACAATTCGGTCCCGTGAAGGCGTGCTTCTTCAAGCGCTTCTTTCAGCGGCACGGAGCGCAGGCCATCGAACAGCAGTCCGTCGGGCCAGTGTTTACGTAGCCATGGAAGCACCAGTGCTCTGTGCACCGCCACGATGGCGTTGTGACAAGCGAATCTCTCCCTGGGGGTGTCGATGGCGCTCGTTAAAGATAATTCGCATTCCAGATCCAGATGGTACGATGCCTTGTGATATTCGTTGAGACGAGCGCGCAGAGATACATGCACGGTACGCGGCGATAACGGGGAGACACATTGGTTACAAGCGTCGCGCGGAAGGTTGTCGTCGTCGTCAGGAATCATTTTCGCGTCGGAGCAATGGGCACACGCTAGTGCGAAGAAAGGTGTTCGAAGCACAGGCCGAGATTCGAGTCGCTCGTATCCTCGAGATCGGTGAGCGCTTGTTCGTAGCGTAATGGCATTTGCAGCTCCGCGTTCAATGTGTCACGAAGAATCAACGGATAGCGCGCATTATCCTCGTATGTCAATTGACGCTTCGCACGATCGTAAGCCCGTTCTTATCTTGCGTATCTACTGTATGCGAACGGAATTTTGAACTGAGAGATCAGTCGATCCTGATCGTTGCAACGAGTAAGCGATCGCAGAGCTGATAATCTGTCAGGCGCTTGAGGCGTGAAGTCAGTTTGACGACGGTCTCGATACGATATTATGGATATCGTACCGAGTCTCCATGTTGATGCTCCGATTCGCGATTTGCGATATACGAAAGACTCGAGATTACAATCGAGCGACCAGAATTCGTCAAATAACGCACCTTGACCCACGCTGACCGGAAGCGAATATCCAAGCGTTGTTTCGAGCTCGCAATGAGCGGACCAGCGTTCCATGATGCACGTAACGAGAGTTAAATCCTGTGTCGCTGTGTTACAAATAGTGAAACGCCACGCTCCAATTGGAATGCAGCAGCACACTTAGCGCTGTTGGCAAGCGTAGCAGAGTGCGCAGTTTGGGCGAAACTAGTACTATCAACTTTCGATCGTTATCCCGCAAAACTGAAATAAAAAAAAACAGATGGGGTCCATTAATCAGATCAGTTTGTCATCAGAGTCGTCGGACAACGTCTTCCTGTAATCACGTGTATTACACGCAGCGAGTAGTACTATATGCGCCATGTATATGCGGCGATGTATATAGTACGAGGGTAGTTTGATAAGTCAGTGACTTTTTTAATAAAAGATATTTTTTTCGGCAAATAAGCGTTTTATTTCTCAACGTTGTCTCCTTTTAGCTCAATACATTTAGTCCACCGTTTTTCCAATTTTTTTATTCCTTCCAAATAATAGGTTTTCTCAAGGCCCTCAAAATAGGCGTTTGTTTCAGTGATGACCTCTTCATTCGACCCAAATCTCTTACCGCCCAGCCATTTCTTCAAGTTTGGAAACAGGAAATAGTCGCAGGGAGCTAAATCTAGTGAATATGCTGCATGGGGTAGCAGTTCGTAGCCCAATTTATGGATTTTTGCCATGGTGACTACACACGTGTGCACCCGTGCATTGTCCTGATGGAACAGCACTTTTTTCTTCGCCAAATGCGGTCGTTTTTGCTTCAAATCAATATCGAATCTGTCCAAAAGCTCTTAATAATATTCGCCGGTGATCGTTTTACCCTTTTCAAGGTAATCGATGTGAATGATACCACGTGCATCCCAAAAAACTGTGGCCATGACCTTGTTGGCCGACAGACCCACCTTGGCCTTCTTTGGTGCACGTTCACCCGAAGAAACCCACTGTCTTGATTGTTCCTTGGTCTCTGGTGTGGTGTGATGGATCCATGTTTCGTGTACGGTAACGAAACGGCGCAAAAACTCGTTTGGATTGCGGCTGAACATCGCCAAACACTCCTTTAAAATGGTCACACGGTTGCACTTACGGTCGAGTGTGAGCAATCGCGGCACCCATTGCGCGGATAGCTTTTTCATGTCCAAATATTCATGTAAAATGTGATGTACTCGCTCAGTTGAGATGCCTACAGCCTCAGCCACTTCACGCACTTTCATTCTCCGATCGTCCAATATCATTCCATGGATTTTATCGACGATTTCTGGCGTGACGACCTCTTTTGGGCAACCTGCACGTTCGGCGTCACTTGTGCTGGTACGACCACAACGGAACTCAGTAAACCACTTCTTAACATTGAAATTGATGGTGTAGAGTCCCCATAGTATTTATCAAGCTTTGCCTTGGTTTCGGTGATGGTTTTTTTACGCAAAAAATAATGCTTAATCAGCATACGAAATTCACTTTTTTCCATTTTCGTTAAAATTCACGAGGTTGTCTGCTTTCAATGGCTGTCAAACACTAAATAAATGGCGCAGCTTGCTCAAACTTGTACAGTAGTCTATTAATAGATGGCAGTTAACGGGAGCAGTGCTGCATTTAAAGTTACTGCGCGGAAAATTCAAAAAGTCACTGACTTATCAAACTGCCCTCATACATTGAACGTTGGCCGAGGTGTCGAAGGGCCGCTGGTCGCAACGAGTCCGTAGCCAAGTCGAATTCTCCTTCGTGCGACTCTACTTTGCGACTCGATAGAGGCACGCTAGGAGCCGAAACTGCGATTCGCTCCCATGCAAACAATATCGGTCCTAATTCTAAAACTACCGGATCTTGCGTGACGATCTTGCAGAAAGCGATTATAGCTACTCGTCGTCGTCGTCATCGTCGTCATTTTTTCAACGACAGTGCTGCGCCCCTGCCATTGTCCTCCTTTGCGTTTATGCACACGCGCAACACTAGTGGCACCCGTCCGTCGAACAGACCCAAGCGATGATCATGCTTGTACGATTCGCACCACTTGCGCTGAAGACCCGAGTCGGCCAATTGTTGGCGCGCGTGAGCGCTCGAACGATTGAGGGAGACGCGACTGTTGATGCGAAAGGACGTGTGCAATGCGCGAAGGAACGTGTCATCGAGCACATGTCACATCCGCACTACCAATTGTAAGAGGAAGCACCACACAAAAATTTTTTTTTCTCTCTCTCTTCTTTCCCTGGAATCACCACAAAATTTTTCTAAGTCCCTCGAACATAAAATTTTTCTAAGTCCTTCGACCCTAAATTTTTCTAAGTCCCTCAACCCAAAACTTTTCTAAGTCCCTCGAACATAAAATTTTTCTAAGTCCCTCGACCCTAAATTTTTCTAAGTCCCTCAACCCAAAACTTTTCTAAGTCCCTCGAACATAAAATTTTTCTAAGTCCCTCGACCCTAAATTTTTCTAAGTCCCTCAACCCAAAACTTTTCTAAGTCCCTCGACCGAGAATTTTTCTAAGTCCCTCCGCGCCGAAATTTTCTAAGTTCTAATTTCCAAACCCCCACTACCTTCCCACTCCAGAGGAAAATTCGGCGGCTCGGGAAAGCCGCAGCTCAGGGACCGCGGAGCGCCCGAGAGGCAGTCTCAGTCGTGCAGTGATCTGGTGCAGTGCTTCCTCCATCCCTCCTAGGGTCTAGTATAAGTGCTAAATCTAACTTAGAATATTTTCGTGAGTTTTAATTTAGAATATTTTCGTGAATACGAACTTAGAATATTTTTGCTAAATCTAACTTAGAATATTTTCGTGAGTTTTGACTTAGAATATTTTCGTGAATACGAACTTAGAATATTTTTGCTAAATCTAACTTAGAATATTTTCGTGAGTTTTAACTTAGAATATTTTCGTGAATACGAACTTAGAATATTTTTGCTAAATCTAACTTAGAATATTTTCGTGAGTTTAACTTAGAATATTTTCGTGAATACGAACTTAGAATATTTTCACTAAATCTAACTTAGAATATTTTCGTGAGTTTTAACTTAGAATATTTTCGTGAATACGAACTTAGAATATTTTCACTAAACCTAACTTAGAATATTTTCGTGAGTTTTGACTTAGAATATTTCCGTGAATGTGAACTAAGAATATTTTTACTAAATCTAACTCAGAATATTTTCGTGTATTCATTTTAGTTAAAATATACTCTTGTTAGCCGATTCAAGGTTAGATTCACTTTCCCATCTCCTCTCATCCCCGACCGATTGGAAATCGACGCATTGGAATCGCCTAGCTGATAACTGGCCGCCGATTCTTCAATGTATTCGCATCACTAGAATAGGGGCGTACAGGCTGCGGCCCGATCGCACCGCCCATCCGTAGACGCACAGGTTGCGGCTCGATCGCACCGTCTACTAGTTACTCGAAGGCGCATAGGTTGCGACTCGATCGCACCGCCTGACAGAATAGGGAACTCCGAATTAACCACACGAATACAGCTGGCTGGAGTCACGGGAGTGATTCCAAATGCGCCCTGTACGCAGGGGTGGTCGTAAAAAATTCATCAAAAAATTAGAATACCAACTAAAGCATGGACAAGCGTACCACCCTTACCTAGGTGTCGAACCCACCAACTCCACTCCCGACAAGGGGCATCCTCGCTCCACTGAACCCCCTCGCTCTCCAGAATCTCCTCAGTCGCCCGTGCCAGAGCACCCGAAAGCTACCGCTCGCAAACCATACAGTGTTAGCAAGATCGATTGTGACACCCATCCGCGACTACCGATCATTCGACGCGGATTCTCGCCACGAGACCCGAGGCCTGCTTTCTACCGCCGACTGCGTGCAGAGATCCTCCACTACTACTACGGAGCATCTACCCCGCCTCACACCCTCCGCACCTGTAACGAGAAAACTCCGACCCTCGAACAACTTCGTGGGCACGTGCGCAACTCCATGATACAGGTATGCCAGATCATTACATTGGATTAAAGGAACTGGTGAGTGCTAATTGCTGTATACTCCGCGGAACATCGTGTCGTGCCCGCCAGATCGCGCGTATCCCTGGGGAGAATCACGCGATTCGTTTGACCCAAAAACTGCGATCTAGCCCCGCGTCCAGGCCCGAGCACCTGCAACCTAGCATCGCAGCCGCGGCCGACCGGGACGTAACACACATTCTTATCGAATGCACCAAACTCGTTGGCTTCGATCTCTAGATAGATTTTTTCTTCGCATACAGAAGGAAAAACGATAGCGGACGGGGGCGTTCCTCGTTCAATGGTGCGCACGTAGGTGAAGTAATCACGGTATTGCGGATTGGTGTATCGCCATTTAGCACCATTTCGCTTCGATGATAACGATTTTCTGCCTGACACCATCGCTGCCGAAGTATCGGACGACGACGAAGACGTTATCGCGCGAGCCAGTGCACCACTGAGAGTGGGCGCTCCGCCGCTGCCGCTGCCGCCGCGTTTATCACTGCCATTGTTTTTCTTCTTTCGCACACCGGACATAATCATGCGTATCTACTACTGATCAGACTACATTGACCACGTTTCCTTCGGGAGCTATTTATAGAGTTTCGCTCTGGTAAGCGCGTTAGCGGCAACAGCTAGGTAACAGCAGCAGAATGGGTTCTCGAAGCGTTGACGAAATGATTGCGCTCAAAGTGGATCAATTGTTTCAAGGCGCACGTGAAGTGCGCACAACGGTGACAATACCACGACGATGATGTCGGATCGAACGATCTCGATAAATCTGCAGACGATAGCATGACTCGGTTTTTCATCGATATAACATCCGACATGGCGAGTGAACAACACAATGATCATCGTCATGTTTCGCGTCGAATTCGGCGATCGGCGGCGACAACGGAGGAGGAATCTTCACCCCCGTCGTTGCGAACGTTCGCTGCGATAAAACTAGTATTCGTTTGGATCTTTGCGTTCGCGCAATTTGTGTTAGCTGGTTTTCTGTACTTTGTGTTTACCAAATACGCAGAAAGCTCGGAATGCGTGAGTAGTTCGAGTAAACGAATGATTTGGTCCGGATCGATCGCTCTCATTAGAACTTTGATAACCACCTACTTTTCGAGCCCATATGTGACGAACCTGTTATAATTTTGATCATTTCGCGGTGCATACGACACGTTATTCGAAATTATTGAAGGATAACGACTTTTGGTCAAGCTTGTCGTTGATTTCGTCGTATAATTGTCGATTGTTGCTCGAAGTTGCAGCGGTAGAAAACGTGGCGGTAATCAAACGCCATCGTGTCCTTGTCACTGCTCCGTTAGAGTCCACCGCAGCCGCTGCCGCCGCCGCCGAGTCTCGACGATCGCCGCGAGGTACGAATATCGTTGTGTATAATAGTCCCCTTCGTACGACGAGATCGTGTGCCATTGTTGATGTTGCCGTAAACGTGACATATTGCTACTAAGAAAATTATACTCTTACATATTTTGATTTCATTCACGCACAGCTACACGAATATGACGCACAAATATCGTTCGTTAGTTGGCTGAAAGATGTGACAATATCGCGGACTCGTACGATGCTGCAACAACGTTACCGACTATTACCATTCGAGCGTAAGCATGCATGAAGCGATGATCGATGAGAAAAGAATGTAACCAAGAAGCAATCGATTCGCAGTGTGGACAATCGTCGTTGCGGTGTTTCGTGTTTCTACACTGTCGCTTTTGTCTCAAAACACACCATTTCGACCGATGTTCTAGGCTCCAATGTGAGACAATATTGTTAATTTTGCACGAAAAGTTGTTTTTTGCACGCTTTAACGTATCGCCAACTGCTAATTCTAGAGCGACGACATCAGTGGTCGCACTCGTGCTGCTTGCTGTACACGCGATCGCGTAAAGAACATCTCGTTGCTCGATCGACCGCGATTGCTGCTGCTGCTGTTGCTGCTGCTGCTGCTGCATTGACGACTGCGTTTTGCGTCGTCGTTTAGCTAATGAGGCTAGTGCTGCTGCGAGGTCAAATACGCAAGCTGGCTGTTTGAACACTGCTGTAACAATCGCAGTGGTCGTGAGTATCGTGCCAAGTGCGATTGACTCATACCGTAATTTCTCTGCCGCCTCGCGTTTATATTCGGAACAACGGAGCAGCGTTGCAATTGTCGTCGTTGCAGCCGCCGCCGCCGCCGTCGCGTTTACTGCCGACAACGACGAGTCTTCACGATTGCGGAGAAATTTACGAGCCGCGAGTCGTTCGCGTGAATCGTCGATTCCTCGAAATAAAGATTCGACCAGTTTGTGCGTGTCATGCTGATAACGCTTCATGAGATTTATATCGTTGTCAAAGTCGCCGCAAAATGAACAACCAAGATGACGACTGTGGTGGCGGCGGCGGCGGCGGAGGCGGCGGTAGTGGCAATTGTGGTGGTGGTGGTGGTGGTGATAGTGGTGGTGGTGGTAGTGGTGGTAGTGGTAGTGGTAGCAGCAGCAGTAGCAACGGTAACAAACAGCAGCAGTATTGGCTGTTAAACGTTCATTTGCACAGCTACCTGCGAAGCTTGTACACCAGTAATGATGATTCGACGATCGACACGGTGGATGATCTGTTTCGCGCGATACGCAAACGCGCTCGAGCTGCCAACGCAAATTTAGCGGTTGATGGTGTTAGCAGCGATGATACTATTTTATGGCATCCACCATTTGTAAAGTTGTTGCGCAAATGGACCCCCTCTGTACGTATTGAACCGAACATGAGAGCAGGCGAGAGATTGCACGCTGCCGGAGACATGATGCGTAAAATGATAAATCTAGTAAAGGCCGATCGCGAAAGCGTAAATGCTCGTCTTTCGACTACGTTACGAGATTGCGACCAATTACTGCTCGAAGTCAGACGTCTGCGTGGTATGCTGAAGCTTCGTCGAGTTGTTACGAAGGAAGGAGCTTCAGTTGCGGCGATCTGTGGCGGCAAGCGACGCAGACTCAACGATGACACGCTGCCGCCATCACACGAGAGCGACGGTGCAAGCCGTTGAACGGCCGCCGAATGACGACGCGAGTTGTCCAACGCATGGACATAGGAATATAGAGACGGAGCGTAAGCCCGGAACATAGACGAGGGGAGTGAAGCCGAAATGCGGGGGGGTTTATGAGCCTAAATTTCATTGGCTACGATACTGCGCATGTTCAATACGTTATTTAGCATCGATGTAACGGCCATCGGTAAATAGTAAATGTAAAACATTATGAGAAGTAAATGTAAGAACAATATTCTGCTGTAAAGAAATTAATGGTAAAAATACAGTATGAAATATATATTATGTAATATCATATAAACATTTCTATATAGGAAATGCAATATATGTATGTACAAGTTAAAATGAAAAATAAAAGATGATTGTAAGTTTAAAATATATTGTAAATAAAGTATAAAAGAAAAGAGATATCGCATTAATATTAGAAAAAAATTTTTAAGTATACTGCATTATAATCTTCGCCTATCTCGTGAGTTATGCCGTCGTAAAAACGTGAATTAAATATAAAATCGCAACTCTCTCTCTCTTCGTGTTTGCGTATAAGAAACAAAAGTTAACAATGAACAGTTAACAGTAAAGAGTAAATAACGTTAGAATAGCAAATAGAACTAGGGACCCTATTCTTCAAAGTTTTGCATATACGTAAATGCTATCATGCAGGTTTAATATCATAAAATAGCTGCGCAACATTTTATGTATACGCAAAAGAATGTCAAGAATACAAGTCCAAAAATAATGGAAAATGATTTGTATCTATAGTATTTATTTAAAGTTTGCAAGAAAACTCGTTTTATTCATGAAAAAAATGATCCATTAAGCAAACGGCATTAGCAACAAATAAACAGAGAGATGATAGTATAAGAGTAATCATGATAAAAACATACATATATTATAATAAACAATACCATTTATTTTGCATTTATCATATAAGAGGCAAACAAAAATATACATGTATATAAACTTATTTATTATAGAGATGTGCGAATCAAGAATTTTTATGTCGAATCGAATCGAATCTAATTTCTTTAATTCGAATTCGAATCGAATGTACGAAATTTCCCTCAAATTCGAATCAAATTACATTAGATTCGATTCGAATTCGAATAGTTCGCACATCTCTAATTTATTATCACTGTCCTTTAAATAAAGTAAGCTTATTAAAGAAATGACGCTGACTTTTTGATCTTTCTTTATCAATACTATTTAAAGTTATATAGTGCAGTCGAATTTTAATATATTTCTATACGATGGTTCGAATTAAGTGAACAACATGGTTTTCCATGATTGAATGGTCGTGGATATGTTCAGCCAAAATATTGAATATATCAGTCTGTACGAAGTGCGTTAAAATTCGATTCATTAAGTAATGACCATGAAATTTCTGTTTTAGAAATATAGTGCTCTCGTGAACAGCACAACGAATTTCAGTTTCGCATTTACGAGCAATCTGTATAACGTCATTGGAAGGTTGGATTAATCGTCCACGATTTTTTCTATTTATTAAATTGTTCTTATCCGTTGTTGCTACTAATGCAGTTATACAGGTTTCGCAACGCAAAGAGTTTTTTAATTGCTTAATAATATAACCAGCAATATATTCTATAATATTATTTGACAATTCTGTTATTTGTCTAATATCAGACATATAAGTATGGTCATGAAATAGTGAAATATATTCGTCATCAATATCATGATACTCTCTCGAATCGTCGCTTAAACGCGCTAATCTAAAAGTGGAATTAATAATCTCTTCAGACTGTCGAATAGTGTTCGCAGATGTTACATGCAAAATGGCTATTTCTTCTAAGGACATACAATTTCCACTGTTGGAATTACGTATGTCTGAATGAACTAAAATTTTTTTCATGGCAGCTTTGAACTGCCTCACAGTCGGATTATTATTTCCTCCTCCATGATGTCTCAAACATCCAAATAGTAATTCAACATGATCCTGACTTATTTTGTAGAACGGTATATATAACAATAACTTATTTTGTTCACACAATTCCTCATATAGGATTAATGCACTTTCAATACAAATTAAGAAACTTATGAATCCTGTTTTTCGACGAGAATTGATTATTAATTCGCCACTCGAATTTCTTAATGACGAAATATATTTCTTACACTTATTAAACTTTTCTTTTACTATTGCTAGATTTTTTGAGTTTAGTCCAGGTTGGTGCATATGTCTCGAATTTAAAATATCAAACAGGTCATTAAATATGGATATAAAGTATATCGTTCCCTCGCAAGATTGAAATGATTCTAATTGTAAGTCATTTTTGCAAAATAAAAGGGCATCAGCGACAGATTGACTAAAAATTTGAACTGCTAAACGCACCTTCATTTTTTGTTTGGTATAATTTATATGAGCATTGCGCAATTTGTTACCTAAATGCATTCCCTCACTTTCTTGTAATTCGTGTAATTCAATGATATGCGACCATTGTATAAAACAATTATTTGCGTCTACTAAAGTTTTCATGTCTCCAAAAGTATTACGCACTAACTTAAGCATATGGCACGGATCAAGAAATGCTCACTCTTTTCCTCGTAACTGGATGAGGAAAATATGTCTGTAATAAAGATACATTAAAATCGCATCCAAGTTCTCGAAACATGCCCAAATTTGTAGACGAACCATCGCATGTGATAGATATGATTTTTAAACCAGTCTCATGCAAAACTTTTAGGCATTCTGTTAGCAAGTTGCTCTTTTCTTTTGCAGAAATTCCTTTAATAAAATAATACGCAATAGGAATTTTCCATGCACTATTAACACACGTTACCATAAAAACTAAAGCTTGTGTAGCTAAAGTGCTATCGTCACAGCCAATATTGCAACCTAAATCTACATATCCACTAAATTGCACACCGTCATACTCCCAGTGCTCACGAATAGCCATTTCATCAAACTGGATACTGCCACATAATGTATATTCTACATTTTTTACTCGGTTTTTAATTGACTCTAAAGCTTCTGTACTAATGCCAGTATTGCCTTTTATTGTTTTATACCATGATGAAATGGTTTTCGTATGTAGTAAGCACAAGTCAAAGTGGCTGCGAATATATTCGTAAGCACGTGGAGAATAATAATGCAGTGTTAATGCAAACACACGCAGTTGTGGTTCATATTGCCTTGGAACATGCTTATTCATCTGTTTTTTACGCAAGCGTTCAAATAATTCATTAGATCCTAAGTTAAATAGCACTTCACCTTGCTCTGCTTCCAGTAGGCGTTTCTGTCGTAAAGTATCCAAAACGCTTCTCAGTGTTGCAACTTGCTTGTCGCGTCGACGTACTGTTTGTTGTAATCCTCGTATCTTCTTGTATTGTTCCCTTTAATATTTTATTAGTTTTCGCAGTCTATTTTTCAGGAGAATTATATATCGTCTTCAATAACACCATTGTTGCTTTCTCCATAGACGGTGTCGATGTCATCGTTGCCTTCACTGTTGTTGATGTTTGTACTATTAATAGTAATAATTACTATATAAATATCACTTTATATTTCTACAGGTTACACTGCCTACACAACCTGCATTTTCCAATCATAAATAGCACACATACACATAAATATTTGTTCTACTTACAGCATGCGGTAAAGGAATCTTCTCCTTCTTTTTCTTCCGTTTCCTTGACAGTTACTTTCAACGGCAATACATTTGGCCTTATTCGAGTTCATAATGGGTTTGTATCATCGAAGGCTTCCCGTGGAAAATGATCCGAACAAATACGAGCGATATTAGGGATGTGTGGTGGAAGACCCAATATATCGATCCACAATTTGCGGCTTGTATCATTTTTTGGAAAACTAAGCAAACAAACACCACTATTATATTAAACAATTTCTCACAAAACATTTTAATAATATTAATTTATAGTGAGATTAAATATTATACATAATCTGTGAAATGTAATTTTACGTTGTTTGTTCACGTTTCTAGATTGCTTCCAGTTCTGGCAATCCGTTCGATTTTTGCATTTTTGTACATAATATTGCACCATTTTGCTATTCTTCTTTATTTCTCGCTTTTAATACGCTTCAAGGTTATGCAAACACGTCTGTTTCAGTTTCTCTCACACTAATATATACATATTTATCACTACACATGCGCACCATTACAGCCAATCAGATTTAGGCGCATATTACCTCGTCTCTTCGTCCCGTAACGGCTTCACCCCCGCAAGCTCATGCTCCGTCCCTATATTCCTATGTCCATGGTCCAACGCTGCAGAGTCGTCGTCGTCGTCGTCGTCGATGAAACCCGCCAATGCGATCACCAGCCGGCGATCGACGATAAGCGATCGGTGCGATGGATTACGATATCGAAGACTTGATAACATTTGCTCGTTTTTGGCTTCAAAATCGGGCTTTAGAGCCTGCTGTTAACACAGTACGCGGTCCGATCGGTCGAGCCATAGCGGAGCGATGCATCTCGAATCGAAATGTGTCGCTCGACTCTACCGTCGTTTGGTTCAATGATGACGTAATGTTGACTATTTAGCGGACTGTACAGCGCCGTATCGATGCGGTCAGCGAGTATAATAGCGCGATCGAAGATAGCGTGCGTCGTTACGACGCATTGGATCGAGCTGTTGCACGTCGCGCCGGATTGATGAAAACGATCGTTTCCTTGTGCCAAGTGCTCTCAAAAGATTGAACAAATACTTGGACGCTGTTGCCGCGAGAGATTTGGGAAAATAAAAAGAAACTTCGCGTTTACTCAGATGTGCGATATGATTTTTCTCGCATTCGCATATGTACGTCTATAGCAGCAGTAGTAGTACGAACATGTTGCTTCGCGCGCTCTCTTCAATCAATCGTTTTTGGTCATGGGGATATTCGGATTTGGTTCGTTGCGTGACCGCTTTTCAAGTCCACTCAAGCACACAATTAATGACTACGTTGCATGTTTCGACATTACGCCGATAGTCGTTTATACTCTGCGCCATAGTCGCGATGAAGAGGAATTTATCCGAATATTCCGACTACGTTTGGAAACATGTCGAGAAATTCGATATCTAAGATCAAATTCACCGCTGGCGCTTTGTTATACTTTGGATAACAGAGCGCCTCGAACCAAATGGCAGACTCAATTGCAACGACTGGTCGAATCGCGCTCGGTGCTGACAAGAGTAAACACCGCAATCGCTTAATATGTGACTGTAAATCGGATGAACGTCGGAGACAATTCGAGGGAAGAACCTGAACCAGAAGAGAACGAAAGAAATAACACGAATAATTTGAGTAAATTGAACGAATTGATCAGCGGCGGTGGCGGACTCGATAGTAGCGATCATGTTTCGCGCTCAAGCAGCAACCTCGGTGACGATGAGGCTGCGGATACGATCATGGATATGACCACGGATGTAACAGCGACCGAGGCGAACGAGGTGAGCGGCAACAACGATTCTGGCAGCGTCATTAAGCAACGTAGCATTAAAATTTCACAAGTAGTGCACCATATTCGTAACATTTTGACAAATGAGTACGTTTTGGCCGCCGCAAGCTCAAGCATCGGCAAGCAGCGCAAGCGAATCGCACGTCCGTCGATTAGACTCTACGTTAGCTCTACGAACAAGGAGCGGCACTGTGCGACCTATTTCGAGCAGCAGCCTCCCGTATTTCCGTACGAATCGCGAGCATTCAACTCGTTGACCAAGCGTAGCCTACGCAATCGCAGCAGCGGCAGTAGCAGCAGCAGCAGCAGCAACAGTAGCAGCAATGCGTTTCGCAATGACGAGAACGCATTGGCATGATCTGAATGCCGAATGGAAGAACGTCGGCGTTGATGATACGAATGGTTCGAGCGAATTCGATTACGAGCGTGAAGGAGAGATCAAAGCGATCAATTGGCTATCTCGTTTCGACAATTGCGACCGTTTGATCATGTCGCGTGATAACGACGTGTACGTTTACATTCTATCCAAGCTACACAACGCATCGTGCTGTGAAAAGAAGGAAAACATCGGGATGGGTCGTTTTCTAATCTACCATGAGAGCAGCGATAGCGTGTTGCACTGCTGGCAGCATTTGTCTCTGTACTTTGACAAATGTTGGCTATTGTTATTATGGTTCAGCATGTGCTTTGGTAATGATTTCACACATGGACTCCTGGACAAGTTATTTTCAGTTATGAACCATTATTATGCTGTACTGGAACGAGAGTTTAAACGCGTGTCCTCCAGCACCGAGAAGATTCGGCATGATTTGTTCGCACCGAGCACTAGTCGTACAAACAAAAGCCACCACGACGTCGACGATGATGTTGACGATGCCGTCGTTGACGATGAATTTATCCTTGTTTGTCGTTCTAAACGACGAAAGGAAAGCGGTGGCGGCAAAAACGGTAGTGGCAGCGGCGGCGACGGCGGTGACGCCGTCGACAGCAGTCGACCGTCGCACCGAAATTTACGGAATGAACAAGTACCTAAAGTCATTACAGAAAGACGATTGCAGAGATGGTGACAGATCATCGCGTACGATCTCGTCACCGTGGTCGCGTCGAAGCCACAGCGAGGATGTATTAACCATGGCAATCAGCGAACTCCAACGAATTCTTCGTGAGAACGGTTCGCTCCTCAGCTCGAGCAACAATCGATGCAAGAGAGATCAGCCGCTCTCGTGGCGTGCGTCATGGAGTAGCGGCGTCGTCACTACGAACGACGATGCTGCTGCTGCTTCATCTGTGTCACTTTTCACAGATAACAATTGCGGCGAACCTGCTGCTGCTGCTGATACTGTCAATGACGACATTCTGCGCTTGTGGATCGCCCGGCAACTGTGGAGCTTCTTCTACATAATAGAGATGCCCAGCGAGTTTTCGAGCAACCAACGGTTTCGCAACTGTCCAAATTTGCGCATAAATACGTCATTCGAAAAGCCATTCGTTTCGAGACATGCTTTCTTGTCAATCTCTATGAAACGACTTCACGATACCGTTCGATCAGTCTTGCTCTATGGTGCAGGAATTGTATGGTTCCTGTTCTGGTCGTAAATAAAAAAAACGGTTTCGAAACGAACATGTGGGTTCAAATTATTTTCTCCAGTCGTGAGATTCTTTCCTGGACAATGGGACTATTTATTTTTACGTTTTTAGTAGCTCTTTGCGTGGTCATATGCGTACGCTTGTTTCACATTGTTCTATTCGATCAGGCATGCCGTTTGCTCGACAACAGTTCAACCACGGGTACTCTTGTAAATGATAATTTGCTCCTCTTTTCGATCGGTAACAACGCGAGCGACGTCGCTTCTGCTGCTACAATAGCAGAGCGATATGCTCGCGTCAGCGACACCCTGTGGAAAGTTCGACCTTTGGACGGCCAGGACACTCCGTGGTCTGCAGTGCTGATCGATGATATGTCATTGAAAACAATTGCCAGTCGTTTGTACGACAGCACAAGTAATAGCGGCGAACTGAGTGTCGAGGCTGCTCTGAATCCAACAAAGCGTATCCGTCGCGCTCTGCTCGAAGAACCGGCCGAAGATCAAAATCCGCAGCGAATAGGTGATGCGAAGACGAGTATTTTACGCGCGCATGTGATTCGACTTGCGCGCAAGCTTTTCGAATGGTAGCACCGTCACAGTGCAGCCTACCACAGTGCAGCTATCGCAATCATGGAGAACTTTACATTAGAAAAATACATTGATATAGCATTAGACGAATTGTGCTGCTACGATGCGAGCGACTTTTCGCCATCGCCGCTGCCGCTACCGTCGCGAGTCGTCGGTTGTAGTACATCGACGTTTTTTCACAATGATCTGATTCAACTGCTGCGTCTCATGCGAGACGACGAAATTGACAAAGTGTACGAGGTGTTACTTTTGCACGACCGCGTTATCGTAGAACGTTTCGGTGGACGATTGAATAAACGGAAACATTGCGATTAGAACGTATTGGACGATAACAGAACGAATATGTGCGGTAAAGAGTAGGCGCGCAGTAAGAAGGTACTCGCGTCACGATGAACAGCAAGGCGTCGAAGACGCGAGTGGCGGTTGACGGAGGAAAAGACTGCATCAAGCAAAGTGACATATCGCGTACGAGTGCATATTTCGACTCTCAGATCCGGACGAATGCAAACACCTCCATAGACGTTTTTCGTCGAACGAATCCTCGACGACGGGAATAGCAGCAGCAGCTAACGCGCAATCGTTTCGATGAGTATCATTCGACGACCGAGGAGCGTACTATAGACTACGAGCGAGTGATCAATTTCGCACAATGTTTGCTCGCTGAAATTATGATTCAGCAGACGGAACCCGCTGCCGCTACTGCTACTGCTACTACTGAACGACACGAGCGATCACGCGCGAGCAGGAAGTCGACGCTCGGTTGCATATTGCAACGACTATATTCGCGGATATACGCTTCCGAGCTCAGCGACTCAGAAATGGCCCTGTTGTATGACATTATGCGCATGGATGTATGCGAACTCTTGCACACGCGAGCTATTGGTGTGTATCGACGTGGGTGTAACTCGACGACGCTTCAGCATATAATGGACTTGTGCATTGCATTCAAGAGCAACGTATGCTTTCGCGGCACGATTGATCCCAGTCGAGACAAATGCTCGATTCTCGACTCGTATGTGCGCAAACCGATCACCAGATTGATCGTTGATGCTGCTGCAACAACGACAATCGTCCTCGGTACTCGTTCGCAGCCGCCGGAAGACAAGCGATTCGTTACGGTTATCAGTAGCGAAGTCGCGCGTGCATATGCCAAGAGCGCGGCGGCGCACGATCGCGCTCTCGTGTGCATTGACAATGATATACACGACGATGATCGCCGATGTTTACACATTCTGCGAACGGTATCTCGATACGATCCATCTGTCATGCGAACATATTTATCAACTGTGACAAAGAAGTATATATGACGATGTAGCGACGAGCGACGGATCATACGACTCGATGAGCGGCCAACGATCAGTGGCCAACTTCATACGACGCAAGCTCCTGCACACGTATGCTCGGTGGGCAGTCGTGGAACCGCGTCTCTTTCCGGCCAAAATTCAATCACTCTAAGCGTTTAGCCTTCCGCACACAATGATTCGATATCTTCGCGGCGGTGATGGAGGTACGACGAAACGAACGAGCAATAGCAATGTACACATCGCCACTGTAGTCCCCACCGTTGCAACAATCAGCAGCGACTCAAAGCGAATGAAATTGGAACGCGTCGATGGTACAGTCGCGACGATAGGTGATGTGTGGTTCGAAGTTCAACGGGTGTATGACGCTACCAGCTGGGACATTGTTTACGCATACGGTGGCGAGGAATCATTGACTGCTGCACAATCCGTCTATTCGCAGGATCTTCGAAATATATTGTGCCGAGTGATAGTGCTGACCAGTGCAAACGACCGATCATTGTCATATTATTTGTCATACGCTCGCGGCCTGGCCGAACGACACGGTGTACTTGTATTACCGCTCACTTGGCTACGTGGTTCGAACAACAATGAACTGCAGGTCCACCATTCTATCTCTGAAATGATACGAGACAAAGCTCTTTTAGCAATCGCTGAGCTGATAGACGACCACGACGACGACGACAACGACAACAAAGATGACGACGATGACGACGAGAATGCTGCTAAACTGACTTCAGACGAGAAAAACAACGAGGAACACCATCGATCGTCACGCAACGGTCGCAGTGCTTCGTCTGTGTTCGAGGAAGATAATGACGACGGCGGACAAATCGATGACGTCGCTGATACTCTAACGGCGAACATGACGGCAAAGGTGTTCACTCACGACCAAGATAACAGAGACCTCGAACGCGTGACTTCCTGCGCCGCGCATTTTGTCGAGGACCATAATGACACGGTGCGCCGCCGATGCGGTGTCCAAGGCGCTATTCTTCTACGATTTTTTAGCCGCCTGTTGTATTACATAAAATCATTTGTCATTATCGACCGAATCGGTATGATATATCACAAATCGTTTAAACCCGTACCCGGCAATCTACTCAGGGAATGATGTCGTTCCTTGCCTATGGGCGATGACTCTGTGCACTAAACTAAACAATAAGCGAAAGGCGTTCTTCTTCTTCTTCTTGTGGATACAGGAAAACAATAAATGTTGACATTATTTGATACAAAATATGCCCTTTATTTTTTTCACTTTGTTATATTTATACACACACACATACACACACCCACACATACATACATACAATCTGCCGCTATTCAGCATTATTATTTGCGTTGTTTATTACGCGGCTCTTCGTCGTCTGACGACGCGGCGATATCATTGTCCAATGTTTTGTCGCGAAAATAACTACTTTTTTTTCACACGCTATTTCGGGTCTCTCGCACGACAGTGTTCATTCCGCGATGCGACTGTGTGACAGACGCAACAAAAATATCGGAAATTTGGCGATAATTGTGAAAAAATAGCAAAAAATTGTGAAACACAAAGAGGTTCAGAGTGCTCAGAGAGGAAAATTTTCATTGGACGTTTCGTTAAAATCAGTCAGATGGATCTTAAAGACTGCCAATTGATAACACCTTTGATCTGCCGTTCGGCTTCGAATCGCGATAACGTCACGTACAGTGCCTTTTCATCCATGCCATGCAGATCGATATTATATTGGGCGTATGTGCTCTCGTCTAAAGTTAGACCTTGAATCTGGTAAACCATAGTCGCGGCATCCATGACGAAAGGAAACATATAAAGGCACACTGATAGGTCTTTGGTTGCACCACCGCATATTCCGTACAGAGCAGCTATGTCGTTCCAGCGGCTGTTGTATTCGTACGGCTTGACACGTGCTTTTGTTATACGCACAATCATACGTTCGTTGTCATCAACCTGAGCAATGATTGACGACAATGAGGACTCGATGTGACGTACGATTATTCTGGTGCCTATTTGCACAGGCTTCGGTGAGCGTGAATTATTCGATAACGCGCGCCCACCAACACAAAATGCTCATCAGCGTACGGATCGTCGTTCGTGTCCTGCGGAGCCGGCGGTACTCTCTCAACGAACGTGACCGTTCGTGTGAAACAAAATTATGCGTTTGTAGCGAAGACAGAACACAGATTTGTGGCGCTTCGACACCGCAGTGTCGAAGCCACCTTCGGTCGAACAATCGAATCGCAAACTGGGCGGAAGGTATAACCAAGCAAGATAGGCGAGCCCCCAATTGAGACAGTTCACTCGTTCGTTTGACGTCACGATAATTCGCGGCATTTGCGCCAGCGTCGTGGTGGTGCTGCTGGCAATAAAGCACGACGCTTGGGCAAAAGAGTGTATAGCGGTAACACAGTCGCGAGCATCTATAACTCCGTTGAGCGGCAGACCGTGAACCGCTCGATAGCACGTAGATTCGTCTCGAGAATTGAACGCGGCGAGTCGATCGAGCAATGCCCCATCGCGGGCTCTCACATTATCGTACATGAAGCACACGTGTTCGTAACCTAGCAGAGTTCGCAGCGCTTGATCGGTTCGTTCACCTATGGCCGGCTGCTGATTGCAATCGCCTACTAGTATAACACGCCGTCCACATAGTGTTCGATTCAGAAGCTCTGCCAGAGAACCCGCAATCAGCGAATATTCGTCCACGAAGATCAATTCATCTTCGTCGTCGCAAAAGTTGCCGTCGCCTAAGTTATTGGTTGCGTTGCAAATGTCTAAGGAGCAGCGACCGATTAAAAAATCATCAATGTTTCTCTATTTTTTCCGTTTTCCAATTCTTCGCAGAGCTAACGCGTCCGCCCGTTTTCGCAATTCGTCCATATTATCGGTGCGCATGCGCAACCAAACGAACAAATTCTTTTGTTTCAAAACGTTCATCGTATACGAGTCTATTGTCTGTGCCATAAGACTCTCGTGATTGCAAAAACGCTTGAGAGTGACTTCGACAAAGTTGCGCTTCTTCACTAGATAACGAACGCGTCTAAACTTGTTCAGCATGACACCTAGCAAGAATGTTTTTCCTGATCCAGCCACACCGTCGATCAATGCGCGTCTTTCCAACATTTCTGGTTCCTGCTGCGACGACGAACGGAGGTGGCTCGAATCATCGTCATCGTTGTCACTAGCTAGACCAGGTTTTGCCAATATGCGCTCCAAAGCTATCAATATCCTCGTTTGTTCCGATGTCGCTCTGGATATGGTATAGCGTTCCTTGTGGTTGCGACGAGACGTGTGAGCAACTTTCGTTGGAGTTGGTGCTGTCTTCTTGTTCTTTGACACTATTGTACACCTACCGACGTTGCTCGCTATCGCACAATCGCGACGATATAACTGCTGTCTCAGTCGTTTCACCGGTTCGCAATACAAGCACTGGTTTACGTGACGATCGCGAATCATCGTTTATCATACGAATACCATCCGTCACGGCAAAGTTTACCACGCGCTCGATATTTGAAAACGCAGCATGATAATTGATGTTTGATAAATGATTTGCGATAGCAAACACGAACATCGACGTCGTTTGCGATAATTTGGTGGCTAAACAGCAGCTGCGCGGTTCGCAACGCAACGTAATATTGCTCGTGCGAACGAGTAGTCGTCGAGTGTACGCGCAACACATTGCAATTGTCCGGGAGACAAAAATTTACCGTCTTTGGGTCAAATTCTATCGGCAGCACTGACATCATCACATACCATTGAAAGAACATAAACAGCGCTACATACAGTTGATCGTCGTAGTTCAACTCATTCAGACTTGTAGCGTCATCGTCAATCAGAATGCGAAGTCTATTCAATACAGAGTGGCGTTCTCGCTCCGCTACGTCCTGCGACTCACGCCAATGGGCCTTTTCACGCATGTATCTCGAAATCTGTTCGCTCAATCCGTCGCCCTCACTGTCACCGCTGCGCTCATCGCTCGCAATACGCGCGATCACATTCAGCGTACGTTGCTCCAAACGACTAATCACATTGCAATGGTGTGTTTCCTCACTGCGTCCCTGCGACGACACCGATATGTTAATTGTAACGTCTCGTCTTTCCTAAGAGCGACGATAACGGTTGTCCTCTGTTTTATTTTAGGCCTACCTGCATTCACCGGCAATAGCCAGGGGCGCCGAGGACAATATCGAAAGAGAGAGATATTCCAATATTATCTGCTTGTTTGGAGTTTGGAATAAGATGGTTATTCATTCAATAATATGGTAGGCTAAATGTGCATATATATATATATGTATTTGTAGGTTTTATAAAAACAACGGTCATACATAATATTCTTGAATAGAGATAGGTATATACGTGTGAATGATACATGTCATTTGAATAATAGCTTCCAATTCTAATGGTTAGATCTATTGCTCAAAAAGGGTGATACATTAGCAATATAATAAGCCTTGTCCGCTTCGTTTTCTTGGTCAGAAAGGGTAATGGCTTCTATATCTGACTGTTCTCCGAAGGAACGAGGTCTAATATTTGTGGTGTTTTGGGTGTGCGCGTATGAGTAGTATGTTGACAAATTGAGGCTAGCTTGGCTGATTGTATCCGTAAATGAAACCTGCCCTAATTCTGAGGACGAAATATCGCCCGTTGTATTTTGGTTACATAAGGTCGTCACATCTGAAATAGACCTATCGTATACATGTTTGAATGATTGTTTTAATTGTTCGTTTCCTATTTCCTTCGTTGAGCTTACTGGTTCTGTCGCGTGATCTAATTTTAGCTGTTTGTTTTGTTCCTCTATCCACGCTCTAGTACGAGCTATTTTAATTAGGTTTCGCCTACGTACGGCGACTCCACTACGCTTTGGCATCTATTGGAGGGTTTGTTATCTTATTTCGAATATATTATTATAGGGGGTAATCCAGGTGCATTAATTTACTCACTGTTGGAGGATTGGGTACAGGTGCAGTTTTCTGCGTTGGAACGGTACCAGTTGGAGCTGTTGGAGCTCTACCCCTTTGGAGCTACCAGGAAAGTCTGTGGAGAGAATGGAGCTCAATTATTAGAGCTGCCAGAAGGATTCTTAAGGTTTAAATTCGTTCTAGAGCATCAACATGCGGGCAAAGCGGCCTGACTAGGAGCTCAACAACGCATGGAGCTGCCTGATTATGGCTCGACAATGCATGGTGCTACCAGATCTGATTTGTATGGAATGCAAGGGGAATGTTATCCTGAAGGGAGTTTCCGATGTTGTGAGGAAGTTGTGAGGAAACCAGGAGCTCGACAACGCTTGGAGCTGCCTAGTTAATAAGGATATTCTTAGAGCAAATTAATGAAAATGGGTCCCTACTGCGTTACATGTTGTGTGCAATTAGGCAGGGTATATAAGAGTGTGATATATATATATATATATATATTCAATAAATTATTTAGGCTTTAAAAAGTTCCATTTTTTAGAGGTCAGCCAAACTAACCAGTGACATTGTCGCAATTGTCTGTTGTGTCAGCCCCTTGTACGAGGGAACGAGAAAATATTTTAAATCTATGATGCGTATAGAGTAACTTACTTTTAACAATGTAGCGTCCGAAGGGGCGGTTAGCGAGAATAAATGAAGGACTTCTTAAGTGGCGCAAGACTGTGTCGGCTTTGGGATCTCCAGGAGTGAGCATCTGGTTCGGCTGCCGGGGACTGACTGACTCTCTGGCTTCTCCGTTCTCAACTCGTCAGGTCGGGGAAGTAGATGTGGAGGGGAAAAGGTTCTGGTGGGGATATCTGCTCATGGGAGGATAGTAGAGAGAGAAAGAGAGAGAGAGTCGTTCGGAGATGATTTCACGCATGAGTTATCATGAATACTTCCGTTGTTATCTTCGTCCTTCACGTATTCTCTTACATATAATTTTTTACGCAGCGCATTCTTACAAATATCGATTAAGTGTTCTTGGAATAACAGATTAGATAACGTTTATCGGACGTGTTATGTTGTGGCGTTTATGTATTCGTGGTTTGCATTATTTCTTTTGGTTGAGACATGTCATTTTCGTTAGCGATTAATGTTTGAATGCGGCCATGGGGTTCGAAAAGGCTCGAAACGGTTCCTAAGATAGCCGAGGAGAAATACATTCGAGTTATGGACCTATAGTCGCATGGAGTTCCTAAATATGGGGGAACTGGGAAGGGCTTGTTGATGTGATTTTATATAAGTTATCCATTATGCTCCTTTTCTCAGTGTTCTGTTCGTTTTTTCGGGAAAGTAAGTGTAACACTATTAGTTTTATTGCCGTTGCGCGTCACATGGCGTCGAGATAATCCATGGTTAATAATGTAATTTTTAGGGGAACGAAAAATGTTTGGTGATTTTGTTAGCAAGAGGGATCATTGGTATCTAGAGGTGTTGTTACTTCAAAGACGAATACAGTGATATGCATTATGTTGGGTTTCTGGCTTGTAATAAATTTATTATATTTTTTGCAATTAATTATTATTAGCTGTTGATGTACTTCTTTTATGTGTTTTCTATCCGTTGTGTGAAACAGAATATTATGCGGGTAGCGTGATTTTTCGCGCTCTATTGGTTAAGCTGTTATTCATTTGTTAATTAGTGTATGTGTAATTTCGAACTGTTGATGAAATGTTAGAGGATTTTGTGTTCTGGAAAAGTTGTTTTATAATATTAAAGGAATTTTGTGGGCTTATTATAATGAGCATCTGTTATTTGTCATATTTGTTATAAACAATAACCTCAAATTTTAAATAATAACTAAAACGTTATTTCTCTTTATTTATGACTACACTCCGATATCTTTATGGTAAGGTGGATCCGCGGTGATTTGATTGTTATTTGTCTGATTGTTTAAATTAACAAATTAAAATATTGCAGCTACCTAATTTTCGAGTTCGGGGGTACCATATTAAGAGTGTCCGCTGTAATTTTATCGATAGTGAAAATTCAAAATTTGTTTGCAAAATTATTTTGTTTATTTATAATTTCGTCATTTTCATGCTCCAGGGGTGATATCAATATTGTTCCTGAGGTTTTTAAGACCAAAGAAAAATAATTTCCTTATTTTGCACTGATTTGGGAATTTCAATTTTCAGTGATATTTTTATGTAATATGGAGCGTTAGAGGTGTGCAGTTTGTTAATATTGTTGTTTTTATTGCGTACTTTTAATTAGGTATTACTATATTGAAATTTTGTCCAATTCTGAATCCTATTTTATATAGGGATATGCTTGGTAGGGGAGTGGTCTGTGCTACGTTCATGCCCGTTGTCCAATCCTAGGTGCTAGTTCCATGCGGGGATATTTGCTCGGCGTTAGCGCATATAGGTGGTAGCAGCTATTTGAGGGAGGGTGTTTAGCTATTTCGAGGTTGGTTACTTGTCGGTCTCCATTTTGTGCGCTCATAAGTCAGCTGTCAGTTGCGAATGATCAGTCGTGCATGTAAGAAAGAAAGAGGAGAAAATATGTATCCTTTCCGTCAACGTTTTCCTCGGCGAAGGTACTTCCGACCGGTGCCGGCGATAATAGTGAGTATATGTCAGGGTGTTGCATGCATGGATGTAAGCTCAATTGGATGCACATTAGGATATTTGGTTATACTACTAAGGTATGTTACTACAGTGCTTCTGCAATGGGGATGTGACCTTGAAGACAAATATTCAGATTCCTGGTCTGCTGTCTATCCGCGAAATGACGGAGGTGCGTTGGAAAAGGAGATGGAGGAGGAGAGAGGCAGCCGACCTTTGGCTATATGGTGGTTTGGATATGAGCCCTGACCCTGATGCCTACGGTCTTAAAAATTTGTTCGGGTAAATAAAACTTATCCTGATTAAAAAACACATTTTTAATTGGTAATTATTTTGTTCGTTACAGGGAGCGAGCATAATACCAAGATCGACACGTATAGGCGTTATGCGTTAATATTGTAATGCCTGTACAAGGATTTTTATACAGTATAATTATTTTCAATTAAATTTGCGTTACTACTTGTTATACTCCCTCCTTTCTTTCTCCCTTTTCTAAAATTTTTCCTATTTCTCTAGGGTTATTAGATAGTATTTGAAAGCAAAGTATTAGTAAGAAAGAGGCGAGTAAAAGGTGTTAGTTATTTGCGGTGAGGAGATATGAATAACGATCTCTGCTTGGATTAGTCATGGTATAGGAATGCACGGTTTATCTTATCGAGGAGATAGCGAGAAAGGTAGTGGAGTAGTCCGTGGCTTGCGTTACACGGTGGAGGTTGATTTTGTCTATTCGTTTAAGTTCTTAGTAGCAGGAATTTGTCAATTACTGTTACTGATGACTTATCTTAATGGGGGATTAATTATTAGTGTATATATATCTATTGTGTGGGTGATCATGTGAAAAAGCGATTGAAGTATTAGTAATAACATCAAGAACAAGGTAACTATGGTGGTTATGTCGGTCTAGAGGTTATTGCTCGGGGATTCTTTGTGCGCAAACAATAATCTTCTAAATTAATATTTTTCAGCAACAATTTTGATCGAGTCGGTAAGGAGGAGCGCGAGTGGGTATGCTCGGTGGCCGCGAGACGACGGTGGCGCGACGTGCCTTAAGGCTACCGCGGTGTACTGCTTTAGGGACTATTAATAAGTTTGTTACGCCTTTTTGTTGCACAGGTGGGTTTAAACCTTTAAAATTTTAGTGTATCGCGGTTATTAATCATTATTTTATCCTTATTTGGTTTTCGTCGACAGGTTTAAGCATAGGTCTGCCAAGCTAGTAATATACTAGGATTTGACGTTAATAATTGTATTATAACAATGGCTTATTAGGTAAGATGGTAAGTGGTTAAATTATGTCTCTGTACTCAATAGCTATGGTAAATTAGGTATATATATATATATATATATATCATTAGTCTATCCATTAAATATATTGAAAATGAAGCTGTAAATTATATATGACTTATTACTGTCTTCCAGGCCTTTCTGCAATTGTTTGGCAGTTTAGAAGGTCGCCATCAGATATTTTTAAAGTAATGAATTATTAGGTCAGATGTATATATATGTATATATCATAGATGAAGTGTATTACTTCATATAATAGGATACAATATACTGGTTATATATATATATATAAGAAAAGGTACGCGAGATATTATATAAAAATATCGGTTATATAGGGTGTTAAATAAGTGAGTATGGTGCAATTTCAAAAGTATAGTATATGTACGTATACTATATGCGCATGAGTGCGTCATTGGAGAGAGTAGGGTATTAAAATATTGTTGTTACAGGTTCCGACGAATATAGAAGGCGCTTGAGATGTAGGATACAGATAGCTCGTGACCTGTTGGTCAGCCAAAAACAGTGACAAAGAAAGGTGCGTGCCTGACGACCTTGTTTCTTTTCTTGATTCAGTTATCCATTAAGTGGAAATCTTTACGGCAATTAGATTTTGGAAGAAAAATTTCCTTCTTTATGCCTCGGAATAGCGGGATGTTACATAATGCTCGAAAGTAAAACATTATCGCCGCCGGCGAGTCCCTTCCATTGAGTGCCTAATGTTTCTTCGCCGCATAACCATTGCTGCCGCTGCCGCTGTCGCTGCTGCTGCTGCTGCTGTCATCTCGTCAATCGTAATATCAGTGTAACTTGTTTATTTTGATTCTCTTCGCTCAATAAGGCGCAAGTGGCGCTCAAGATATTCTCCAAACGACACAAGCTGGTCAACTCGATGTACAGATAACGATCGTCGTTGTGAGCGGTCATCGTTCGGATCGCAGGAAGAAAGGAGTGCAATTGACCAACAAATTACAAATGAAAAGAGTAAAATCGAACACATTTATTTATAACGATCATCAGCAGCAGTCAATGCGCACACCCGCGCTTGCGCAACTCGCTATTACTTGTTGGTGCATTTTGCTCGCCTGTAACGTCCTGCGACGTTCTCTCCACCATATCATTTTTTCGCCTCTACATTAAAAGGCCAGCGAGACATATAGGTAGATTCAACCATAAAAAGTAATTGTTACTGTTAAAATTTATCGATAAAAGTTCATATCTTTTAAAATAATAATAATTTTAGAAAATCGCGCGGTGCGATTTAAGGCTCCTTCAAAGTATTACAAATTATGTCCTAATAAAATTTCTGTAAAATCGATAGTTTAGAAGTTATGGCTATTTGAATGTCTCGACCAATCAGGAAAAGGCATGTTTTTCTCAGTAACTATAAGGCCTAGAAGAAAAATCTTAATTGCTAACAATAGCATTAAAAGACCTCTATTTAACGACCATATTAACATTTTGAAAAACATTAACAATTAATAAGAAACCAACAATGTTACTTACCAGTAGACTTCAGAAAATTCTAAAATTCATACGCAGGGACTATTGGGACATCAGTAATGCGTACCTTCCGTGAAAATTAAGAAAAGTCAATTTAAAATATTTTTAACACCTACGTACATAGAGAACATTTTAGTGAAACATAAGCAAATGTCAAAACCTCAGAATATTAATTACAAAAGGAAATAATGCCAAACGAAAACAATTAATTCTTGCCCACAAACAGAGAATCCTTCTGACAGTACATTCTCAAAATTTGGTAATTTTTACTTAAAATTTAATAAACCTCATTTATTTAAGTTCAGGGGTCGTTTAAATACCCTATTTAGCTTGGAAATCCACCATTTTTGCCTTGGTCACGTTTAAATACTTTATTTAATTTAATTTAAGCCTTCTGTCCACGTTCAAGCTCCTCTTAAATATTGCACTCTTTTAAATTCGTTCGTACAGTACAACGGCTTGAACTCATCACTAATAATAAAAATTAATTGTTCATCGAATCTTCTATTACCATAAGCTTCTATAAGGTCTAAAAGTCGGTAATTTATACATAAGAACCGTTTATAACAATTGTTAATTAATTACCGACGCCAATAATAACGAAACCTACCCAAGGGATCTATCTTACCGACATACGTAAGTAGAGAGCCCTATGGTAGAACTCAGCCTTGCCGAGAAACATTAATTTAACAACAGTAATAATAAGGATCCCTGTAATAAGAAATCCTAATTTTCCAGTTAACAATATTATAAATCTCTACACTCTAAAACCCACTGTTAACAATATGCATTTCTTATAATAATTCTTAATAACCACATTTAAACATTAATAACAAATATCTCTTTTATTATAACACATGCATATTGTCTTTATAAAAATCATAACTAATTAACATTATAACTTTCTATTACACTATTCATATAATACTAAATTAGGCGTATATTATAACCTTAAGAACCACACATATATAATATTAACCATTTCTTTTTATTAAATTATAATATTATAAGGCATAAATAATTACGCGCACATATAAATTAATAAGTCAGACTGGCGACAGGAAGTCTCAAAGATAAGGCACGCACGCAGCCGGGCCACCGAAGGTGCTCTGGAATCCCCGAGTAACCCGAGCCCATATCAGGTAACATAGGGCATCCTGTTGACCACGCTCCTTATCACATCCGGCGGCGCGCCGAGATGTCTCGATGCCCCGTCAGCATCACGCCACTCAGTCCCACTCTGAAAAACCTTGAACGCTCCTACTCTGGATCCCTCTCGTATAATCCCATTACTCCTACCATATAGCCTACCCCACTCTTGAGCTCCATTGTCCGGACCGAACGAGGCCCCGGGAGCAGCTCCCACCGCAGAGTCGACATCGGAAGTTCATACAGTACAGACGTGCCTCTTAGGAGAGCCTCCAAGACATCTTTGTTAATTTGACGCAAAGAGGAAAAGTGTCTCTGAGCGACCGTGCCACCACGGACAACGGTCGTCTCGCATAAGAGCCTCTTCCTACGCTCCTTCAGAGCCTTTGCCTTGTGCTATTCAAAATCTGGAAGATTTCTTAGGAAACTTGCCAGAACATCCACGGTGTTTTATAATACTCAAAGTGTGCGGATAAGTCGACTCCCCGCTCGAGTTGTGCCGTGGCTAGATTGGTCCCAACAGTACTGAGAGTATTCTGGAATAAAAAAGCCTGTTCTTTGAGATTTCTCTGCAAAAGTCTGAGCTATTGAAATAAATAGTAAGTATATAATATTTTAATGCACAACACTCACATACACCGCGTTTCGCGCAAGTGAAATACAATCGCGATCTAAGCCTTAGGAACATTGTTACGCGAGTGAACCAGTGACGTTTCACCATACGCCAAGTCGAATTATTTAACAGATACCATAGCGTCACGCTGAAATTTTCGTTCATGTCGGTTCGTAACTGCCTTACATAAGGACCATTCATTATAATCCGAATAGTGTATTATCTACGTTTAGTTTATCAAACCGCTCTTAGAATTTCGTTCCGATTTCCTTAGGATACGCTATACAAGCTAGTATATATATAAAGAGAGAGAGAGAGAGAGACAATCTTCAGATTCTTCTTTTTCTAAATCGTGATTACGAAACCCCAGTGTCTGTCAACGCAGTGAACTACGCTCACACACTTATTATTCCCTTTCCATTCCTTCTTGCGGGCGCATGACAACGGTGCCAAGCACAGGGTTACGCGCGCACGGCATCGGTGCCAAGCACAGAGCCGTATTGGTATAGTCAGAATCCTTATCAGCAGTGGCATCCCACCACTCTGACATCGTCTCCTGGCGAATTCCTTACGCCGGAGACTCTGCTTTGAAAATCTGCTTACTCCAACCTCCTAGGCCTTCACCTCGTTAATAGACATTGAATAAAAAAAATAAAAATTACAATTATCTCGTAACAAGGACTCACAGAGACGTTCCTTCATGTTAGCCTTCTATCTATCTCTCTCATTAGCTATTTTAGTTATAAGACATTTATATGCCTTTATAATTTCATGTATAATTATGTACTTGATATAATATTCCCACTGTTTCCACTGTAACCTGCACTTGCACATATAAAATATACTGCGTTCTGCTATTATCTATGCTGCTACCATTATCCGTAAAGACTATTCTATATTAAACAATCAAGTTACTAAGGTTTCAGATTAATAATATTTTTACAATCTCATTGTTTATTTAGACGAAAGTATATTCTTAATAACGACAAGATCTTGACATTATCCATTATAAAAGCTGGAATAATATAAATCATCTCATGAAGTGCATCCTTCCCCACCCACATATATATATGTATATGCATTTATTGTATTGTAACTGATTTTATTGTGTATGTGTAGACGTGTGCCATTGCATCGGCATACGCTTTAATTACCTCACTGTGTTACTTGCTATTGTACAATTCCATTAAAATCACCGATTCTCTTGTACAACGAACATATGCCATTGCATCGGCATACAATCCTTCAATATTTTCTACTAAGCATTTTAATTTTATGCAGCATCCTTGTTTTATCGGCAGCCTTTTTCCTCTTATTCGAGCATTTTCTTGAAAGGAAGATATTAAGCATTCATAAATCTTTGTCCTTTTTATTCAGTTACTTAAATCAATTGGTGCCATAACATCTCTTGCCAGAGGAATTTATAGTTCATTAACCATTAAATCTGAATCTTACATTATTAAGCATAGATCTTGCTCACTTTTAGGGAAGCGCCTTACTGGAGCTACCCGCCTCTATCCTTGTCCAGACTGAGGAGCGCCTTACGGGTGCCTCTCGGCTCAAGCATCCTATCCATCCCGTCCAACTCATAAGACCACCCCTTCTCCATAAAGATCAGGAAATTTAACTTGTGAATTAATAACCTGTACAGTGCTTAGCATCCTTCAATCTCAGGGGCGCAGCTGACAGCCGCCACCCGCCTCAATTATCCTTCTCCTACAACCCGCATAACCTAACCCTGCCAAAGCATTGGTAGTAGGCATTAATTATTAGTACTTTTACAGTACTCTGGCAACGGATAACTAAAGTCACATGAGTCCTTTTCACTCAATAATTAATTTTATCAATTGCTATTTTAACTTGTCCGACCAAAAATGTTATTCTTAACCTCAATCCGTTAGATGCCAAATAAACATCGCGGGGGCGTTAAACAGAAGGCAAGGCAGCTACGTAAGGAAGCTTGCCGATGAGCGGCCCTGTTGTCTCAACACATGGACCCCACCAAACCCCGTATAATACAAGATATCACGGGGCACGATCTAGTTCCTCCATCGTACATCAAGTTTTTATTACAAAACAGACTCATAAGCACATTTAAATACGCTCCACGTCCATTACATTCCACACAAAGACACTTCATTCCGGATTCGCATTCTTTACCAAGCTCTTACAGGGCTCACACGCGCAACCCTCGGCTGGTTAAACAGCGTTCGACGACAGAAACTCTAAACATAGAATTGATAGATTTAACACAGGACGACACTTTCAACAACAAGACAGCCACCTACATTTACCAACTGGAGTCCTATTCTCTCACTGGAACTCCTCGCAAATTACCGTACCACCTTCATTACTTCCACCGGGCAGGATAACTGTACATTCTCTCAACACTTCATTGTAACTCATTACCAGCAGCTATATAATGTAAACCACATTTGTATTCATTAATTATATAACTATAAGTATTATCACTCATTTATATTACACTTTTAACTATCATATTGTCTCATTGTTAAATAAACAATTGTTTAGTCTCTATTCCTATCAATAGCCATAATCTTTATATCACCTACAATCACCATATTTCCCCCTTTCACCATCTGTCCGGAAAAGCTCTCGGCATCCCAGGCAGTGCCGGTGTAAGCAGGTAGGCCTAAATAAATAGAGAGCAGGCGGATCACGATCCCTAGGGAGACGCGAGACGTTACAGTACTCGTCGTAATTGTGCACCACTGTGGTGCACGGAATCTCTTTTTGGATACTGTGCCCACGGATAGCCCGATGAACGTTCCCTCGAATTCCGCAGTAGTCCCGAACGTCGCTCAGCGCGCTCGATATCAGCTCTGCGACGTCTCGCGGTCGGGTGAACACGTTCGATCAGGATTTCTTCTTCTCGTTGGCCATATATGCCTTAGCGTCTCTCTCTCTCTCTCTCTCAGCACATCGCAGATCAGACGTCTACGTGTACAATATGGACAGACGAGCTGTCGCGTCGCTCGTTCGGCCGTAGTAGATAGACTAGGGAGATTCTAACTCAAATTGCTAATTCGATCGTGACGTCACGCATACGTCAACCCTTCGTTTATTGTGCGATGGTCCTACCACTTAGACCGGGACCGCTCAGCAATGAGCGCGGGGTTCAAATGGAAAGGAAGACACTGCCTTTTGAGTTTCGCGGGATCGTTCCTCTTTTTATTTCTTCTTTTGCTTCGATGTTCGTCGAGGTGCCAGCAGGGGAGGTGATGTATTATTGCGAAACCACGTTCACTTTGAAACAAAAATACCGACACAACAGCGGCAAAATTTTCGTCAACCGGTACATCACGATCTCGGGCGACTCCTCGGTCAGCGGCGCGATCGGTTGGTGCTTTCTGCAGTAGTAAAACTCGTCGCGCAATTTAGCGGCCACTTCGGTCAGCACACTCAACACCGAGGAGTTCTCGACGCCGAGCAAGTCGAATCGCCTCCACGATGCGAGGTTACGTCGCACAGTGATGTCCAACCGGAGTATAGAATCTTCGTATTGGCGCGTTGGCGGACAAACTCCATGTTTCTTTCCGGGCGAATGTCATACCGGAACGATCATTTCGCGTATGATGGCTCGTTCTACGTGCGCAGATGTGAGTTGTAAAAACGACGAATTCACGGTGAAACGTCGCAGAGCACGCCAACGTCGCGCGCTCGTAGCCAACTCGGGAATCACTCGTTCGGCGATACGGCCGATCGTGCAATCGAAACATGACTGATGATCGTTGACCGGTTCCGTCTCCTCCTGATAATCTCAGTGACCGAAGAGACGCCACTCGTCGTCCCAATCGCTCTGATTACTCTCGTACGGATCCTCCTCCTCCTCCTCCTCCTCCTCCGCTTCATCCATCTCTGATGGATCATCGCTGTCGTCGTTGTCACCGCCTGACTGATCACGATTGACAGTGGCGCGCGATATGATCTCGCGGAACAACAGTAGACCTGTCGGTGATGACGCGGTGGTATCGTCGACGCCAAAGGTCGACTTTATCGTAATGCAAAACGCATCACGCAGCATCGGCATGATTCGCGCGAGCCAGTACACTACCTCGCTCCATCGTTCGCAGCTCGACACATCAATCTTGCCCCAAAATGTCCAGTTGTAGTTGCCTCGATCGTCAGCAAATATGTACGATCAGAGCGCTAATCACCAAACGCGTCAGTTCGAGATCGCTTCTTCTCGCCGCTGATTCGTCATCACAATCGTCGTCGTTATTCGCCTCCTTGTCGTCGTCGTCGTCGTCGTCATCATAGAACACGACAGACGAATGCAGTATTACGCTTCGGTAGCAACGCCACGAATATCGCCATTCCTTCTCGATACCGTTGCAATACGTGGTCGCGAGCAAACGATCAGCCAGAGTTTCTCCGATCTGACGCGGAAGGTCGAACGACAGAGCCGCCGGAATGGTTTCGCCGTGGCGATTCGACGCCGTATCGATGTGTCGCGCGGCGTCAATCAGTGTCTTGCGCACGAAATGTCGTCGCACGCAATACGGACAATCGATCGCGGTGTCCATGTTGTCGTGGTACATTATCGAGTCATGTCAAGTAAAAAAAAATTGGTCTATTTATTCCAAATGTACGAAGGCACTGAGGAAGAAGAGGAGAAGGAAGGGCTGCATTTCGAGCAGTAGTAGCGAATCGTGATAACGATTTTCCCGTCATTGTCGATCGCGACTGACTCGATGTCGCCCATACTCCTCTCATCGAACGGCGAGCTACTCGTTTTCGTAGTAGTGTGTTCTTGTTCACACCGCCGTCCGATCGATCGCCGTGATTACCGGTGTCGATGCGCTGTGTCGAACACGAACTCGTGATCGCGATCCTTGTAACAACGTGTGACAAAGTTCGACTTGAGCTCCGACCATTCGTCCGGATACATGGCCATCTTCGAACGTCCGTGATCCAACAGCACAATCGTGTTATCGGTGTTCACGACCTCTATACCCGCGGGACACACGTTGCGCAGATCATTTCGTACGTCGTCACCGGCTACGAAATCGTGACGCAGAGTCCTCTTTCGACAATCCCGCACCATGTAAAACGTTCCCACACCCACCGATCTGTTCATGTGATACAGCGTTTCAGCGTGAAACACGAAATCGGCGGCTCGCGCTTTTGTGATTTTCTGCCAGATGTTGATTGAAGCAACTAATCGTAACACCGGTGTCTTCGAACGTTGGAGGGAGAAATTAACGCTTACTTTGTACCTGTAACTGGGGGGGGGGGAATGTACAAGTACCAGCGTCCAGCGCAGCGCACCTCAGTGCGCAACCGACGCTCGCCGGACGCCGAAGGGCTGTCGGTTTCATCGCCGCGTGTAACTATACGTTACACGCGGCGGCGACACGCGTCGAATGTCCTCGCGCGGATACGAATGCGTTTTAGGGAGGGGGAACAATGGTCGCTGGAAGACGAACTGTCGCGCGAAAGGACGATTGTGAAAAATGGCACACGAAATATCGAATCGGCGAGTGGTCGCATTAAGCTCGCGCCGCTCGATAGCGAATCGACGTTATGAGCGAAAGTCACGTCGGCGTTCGAGGCGCGTTGGCGAACTCCGACGACGATCGGACGCCTTCGGTGTCTCCCGGTATGACAGGACGTCGTCATCGCGGTCGCGAAACACTCGAAAATAGTGGATACGACGACGACAAGGATGAGAACGAGACGGTGCGCAAACGCGCTCGATACGATTTAACGGAAGACCGCGCGTCGTCGTCGCGACCGAAGACCGTGCGTCGTCGCGAGACGCTCGAGGCTGACGACGATGATGATGAAGTGAACGAGGCGGTGCGCGAACGAGCTCGATACGACACCACCGTTGCGTCGTCGAACGGATGCGATGCCAGCGACGAGATTTCAGCCACGGTACGCGACACCGTGATCGCCGAGACGATTCCGATCGACGGCTCGCCACTGGACACCTAGCAAACAGGGCGTCGCGTCGACAGCAGGGTTACACGCGCGCAGACTCAGTGTCGCTCCGTGCTGGAACGAGCGTTGCTCTCGCCCGAGTACGCGCGCGGTCGTTCGCGCGAACGATTGCGCTTCGAGGATCTGCGCGTTCGATCTGGTCGAAACGTTCGATCGCGACAATCGTCGAAGCGTGTGCGATCTGGCGCGATCATTAGCCATCGACTACTTCACGCGGTTGTACGATATGTCATATCGAGCGTATCGCTTCTTTGACGCGGACACGCGACTTTCGTGTCGCCCGTTGCCCGTCGTTTTAGCCGCTACGGCCGATGACTCCGTGGTCGCGGGATCGGTTTCGATGTCCATCTCCGTTGGCTAGTGGGTGAAGAAACGAGCGATCGAGGAATTTTGTCGAGTTCAGTTCTACCGGGTGTACGAGTACCTGCGATGCTACGAGTTGCAACGAGTGATCGTTCGCGAGGCGTTCGATCGAGACGACTACGCCGATTATATAGCTGCGCTGTTCTTGCGCGAGAACGAGGAGCGACGGCGACAGCGCGAGGTCGTTCGTTCGAGATGATCATCAGCGTCGACGACGAGACTGTCGCCGGACGATAACGACGAAGCGACTCTCTGTCGCGCCGTGGCGACGATCGCCAAGGTTCTGTTCTGCGTGCGTCGCATCGAGGAATCGCTGGACGCCGACGCGACAACGGTGCGCGATCTCATCGAGGCGCTTCCGTTCATTTCCGAAGATCCCGTCCGCTCGGCGTTATCGCGCGACGAACGACGCGTCACGTCCATGGATCTGGAGCTGGAGCTCTCTTGCAACGAAACGCGCGATGACGCCGAGCGGACGGGGTCGTTCCATCGTTGAATTGGCCCGCGTGGAACTTACCCCTGTCACGATACGCGGTGTCGTTGGCCAAAGCGCGCACCGTCAACAGCGTGGACGATCGCGGAGACGTGTCGCTCGCAACGGTGACCACCGACGCTACAAACGGCTCCGACGCGAACGTTTGGGCCTCTCTCACGTCGGAGAGCTACGATTACATGGCTCTCTATCGAGTAAACGCGCACTACGATCAACGTCGCGTGCGAGGAGACGATTTTTACACCGAGTTGTTCACGAACTTGTATCGCGTCCTAGACGCGAAGAGTATCTTCATCGCGCTCTAAAAGATGAAGGATCAAGGGGCGAGTAATAAACAGCTGGATGATCGTAATGATAAATAAAATTGTTTTCTTATTTCACGCGCGCAAGTGTTTTTCATTTTTACGCCCCCCCTACCATCTCACGATATTTCAACGATACGACGCTGGTCTAGTTCGACGAGGATCGAATCGTTCAAGAACGCGACGATACGCGCAACAGTACGTGCAGCGTGTACCTGCCGAGCCAGACCGGGGCGCTGAGGTCGCGACGAGCGATGCGCCAAACTGGTTGATCGTTGATGATCGCGTGAGCCGGTATTTTCACAGATCGGCACATGATTCGCAGTGCCAGACTCGTGTAACTGTACATGACCGTCAGAAGGAACGATCGGATCTTGGCGTACGTGTGGTTCGGCATGTTAACGGAGAATGCGAGAAATCTCGGTCCGTGCAACATGACGCATCGATACAAAGTCTCGTCGTGCAACGACGTGACGTTGCGACGCGCGGTCTCGTCGGTGCTCAGTTACTTGGAAAAACGCAGCGACGCTCTGTTCAGCGCGGCTATCAGCACGCACGCTTCGCGCATTCTGTCGATCATCAGAAACGATCGTTCGTGAGACATCCACGAATGCGAGTCGTCGTCATCAACGATCGGATCTCGTCGGTCTCGCGTTCGCGATCGTTTCTCGCTCTATCGTCGCGTCGCACCTCGATCCCGCGAATGACTCTAACATAGTACAACGCGAAAGATTCGACGCTGTAGTGATCGCAAGCGAACATGGTACCGTTCATCGCCGCGTGTTCGACGACCGAACGAAGCTGGTCGCGTCGCAGCGCGAGACTGAACGGCACCGCTAGTACATATAGCTCGCGCTTCATGCATTCGCGGAACAACGTCTCGATTCGCAACCAGATCTTTTCCGAGTAACGATAATAGTCGCGGACGATACGATCGAAGATTACGGTCAGCTGTAACGTCTCGCGTCTCCCTAGGGATCGTGATCCGCCTGCTCTCTATTTATTTAGGCCTACCTGCTTACACCGGCACTGCCTGGGATGCCGAGAGCTTTTCCGGACAGATGGTGAAAGGGGGAAATATGGTGATTGTAGGTGATATAAAGATTATGGCTATTGATAGGAATAGAGACTAAACAATTGTTTATTTAACAATGAGACAATATGATAGTTAAAAGTGTAATATAAATGAGTGATAATACTTATAGTTATATAATTAATGAATACAAATGTGGTTTACATTATATAGCTGCTGGTAATGAGTTACAATGAAGTGTTGAGAGAATGTACAGTTATCCTGCCCGGTGGAAGTAATGAAGGTGGTACGGTAATTTGCGAGGAGTTCCAGTGAGAGAATAGGACTCCAGTTGGTAAATGTAGGTGGCTGTCTTGTTGTTGAAAGTGTCGTCCTGTGTTAAATCTATCAATTCTATGTTTAGAGTTTCTGTCGTCGAACGCTGTTTAACCAGCCGAGGGTTGCGCGTGTGAGCCCTGTAAGAGCTTGGTAAAGAATGCGAATCCGGAATGAAGTGTCTTTGTGTGGAATGTAATGGACGTGGAGCGTATTTAAATGTGCTTATGAGTCTGTTTTGTAATAAAAACTTGATGTACGATGGAGGAACTAGATCGTGCCCCGTGATATCTTGTATTATACGGGGTTTGGTGGGGTCCATGTGTTGAGACAACAGGGCCGCTCATCGGCAAGCTTCCTTACGTAGCTGCCTTGCCTTCTGTTTAACGCCCCCGCGATGTTTATTTGGCATCTAACGGATTGAGGTTAAGAATAACATTTTTGGTCGGACAAGTTAAAATAGCAATTGATAAAATTAATTATTGAGTGAAAAGGACTCATGTGACTTTAGTTATCCGTTGCCAGAGTACTGTAAAAGTACTAATAATTAATGCCTACTACCAATGCTTTGGCAGGGTTAGGTTATGCGGGTTGTAGGAGAAGGATAATTGAGGCGGGTGGCGGCTGTCAGCTGCGCCCCTGAGATTGAAGGATGCTAAGCACTGTACAGGTTATTAATTCACAAGTTAAATTTCCTGATCTTTATGGAGAAGGGGTGGTCTTATGAGTTGGACGGGATGGATAGGATGCTTGAGCCGAGAGGCACCCGTAAGGCGCTCCTCAGTCTGGACAAGGATAGAGGCGGGTAGCTCCAGTAAGGCGCTTCCCTAAAAGTGAGCAAGATCTATGCTTAATAATGTAAGATTCAGATTTAATGGTTAATGAACTATAAATTCCTCTGGCAAGAGATGTTATGGCACCAATTGATTTAAGTAACTGAATAAAAAGGACAAAGATTTATGAATGCTTAATATCTTCCTTTCAAGAAAATGCTCGAATAAGAGGAAAAAGGCTGCCGATAAAACAAGGATGCTGCATAAAATTAAAATGCTTAGTAGAAAATATTGAAGGATTGTATGCCGATGCAATGGCATATGTTCGTTGTACAAGAGAATCGGTGATTTTAATGGAATTGTACAATAGCAAGTAACACAGTGAGGTAATTAAAGCGTATGCCGATGCAATGGCACACGTCTACACATACACAATAAAATCAGTTACAATACAATAAATGCATATACATATATATATGTGGGTGGGGAAGGATGCACTTCATGAGATGATTTATATTATTCCAGCTTTTATAATGGATAATGTCAAGATCTTGTCGTTATTAAGAATATACTTTCGTCTAAATAAACAATGAGATTGTAAAAATATTATTAATCTGAAACCTTAGTAACTTGATTGTTTAATATAGAATAGTCTTTACGGATAATGGTAGCAGCATAGATAATAGCAGAACGCAGTATATTTTATATGTGCAAGTGCAGGTTACAGTGGAAACAGTGGGAATATTATATCAAGTACATAATTATACATGAAATTATAAAGGCATATAAATGTCTTATAACTAAAATAGCTAATGAGAGAGATAGATAGAAGGCTAACATGAAGGAACGTCTCTGTGAGTCCTTGTTACGAGATAATTGTAATTTTTATTTTTTTTATTCAATGTCTATTAACGAGGTGAAGGCCTAGGAGGTTGGAGTAAGCAGATTTTCAAAGCAGAGTCTCCGGCGTAAGGAATTCGCCAGGAGACGATGTCAGAGTGGTGGGATGCCACTGCTGATAAGGATTCTGACTATACCAATACGGCTCTGTGCTTGGCACCGATGCCGTGCGCGCGTAACCCTGTGCTTGGCACCGTTGTCATGCGCCCGCAAGAAGGAATGGAAAGGGAATAATAAGTGTGTGAGCGTAGTTCACTGCGTTGACAGACACTGGGGTTTCGTAATCACGATTTAGAAAAAGAAGAATCTGAAGATTGTCTCTCTCTCTCTCTCTTTATATATATACTAGCTTGTATAGCGTATCCTAAGGAAATCGGAACGAAATTCTAAGAGCGGTTTGACAAACTAAACGTAGATAATACACTATTCGGATTATAATGAATGGTCCTTATGTAAGGCAGTTACGAACCGACATGAACGAAAATTTCAGCGTGACGCTATGGTATCTGTTAAATAATTCGACTTGGCGTATGGTGAAACGTCACTGGTTCACTCGCGTAACAATGTTCCTAAGGCTTAGATCGCGATTGTATTTCACTTGCGCGAAACGCGGTGTATGTGAGTGTTGTGCATTAAAATATTATATACTTACTATTTATTTCAGTAGCTCAGACTTTTGCAGAGAAATCTCAAAGAACAGGCTTTTTTATTCCAGAATACTCTCAATACTGTTAGGACCACTCTAGCCACGGCACAACTCGAGCGGGGAGTCGACTTATCCGCACACTTTGAGTATTATAAAACACCGTGGATGTTCTGGCAAGTTTCCTAAGAAATCTTCCAGATTTTGAATAGCACAAGGCAAAGGCTCTGAAGGAGCTTAGGAAGAGGCTCTTATGCGAGACGACCGTTGTCCGTGGTGGCACGGTCACTCAGAGACACTTTTCCTCTTTGCGTCAAATTAACAAAGATGTCTTGGAGGCTCTCCTAAGAGGCACGTCTGTACTGTATGAACTTCCGATGTCGACTCTGCGGTGGGAGCTGCTCCCGGGGCCTCGTTCGGTCCGGACAATGGAGCTCAAGAGTGGGGTAGGCTATATGGTAGGAGTAATGGGATTATACGAGAGGGATCCAGAGTAGGAGCGTTCAAGGTTTTTCAGAGTGGGACTGAGTGGCGTGATGCTGACGGGGCATCGAGACATCTCGGCGCGCCGCCGGATGTGATAAGGAGCGTGGTCAACAGGATGCCCTATGTTACCTGATATGGGCTCGGGTTACTCGGGGATTCCAGAGCACCTTCGGTGGCCCGGCTGCGTGCGTGCCTTATCTTTGAGACTTCCTGTCGCCAGTCTGACTTATTAATTTATATGTGCGCGTAATTATTTATGCCTTATAATATTATAATATAATAAAAAATGGTTAATATTATATATGTGTGGTTCTTAAGGTTATAATATAAGCCTAATTTAGTATTATATGAATAGTGTAATAGAAAGTTATAATGTTAATTAGTTATGATTTTTATAAATACAATATGCATGTGTTATAATAAAAGAGATATTTGTTATTAATGTTTAAATGTGGTTATTAAGAATTATTATAAGAAATGCATATTGTTAACAGTGGGTTTTAGAGTGTAGAGATTTATAATATTGTTAACTGGAAAAATAGGATTTCTTATTACAGGGATCCTTATTATTACTGTTGTTAAATTAATGTTTCTCGGCAAGGCTGAGTTCTACCATAGGGCTCTCTACTTACATATGTCGGTAAGGTAGATCCCTTGGGTAGGTTTCGTTATTATTGGCGTCGGTAATTAATTAACAATTGTTATAAACGGTTCTTGTGTATAAATTACCGACTTTTAGACCTTATAGAAGCTTATGGTAATAGAAGATTCGATGAACAATTAATTTTTATTATTAGTGATGAGTTCAAGCCGTTGTACTGTACGAACGAATTTAAAAGAGTGCAATATTTAAGAGGAGCTTGAACGTGGACAGAAGGCTTAAATTAAATTAAATAAGGTATTTAACCGTTACCAAGGCAAAAATGGTGGATTTCCAAGCTAAATAGAGTATTTAAACGACCCCTGAACTTAAATAAATGAGGTTTATTAAATATTAAGTAAGAATTACCAAATTTTGAGAATGTACTGTCAGAAGGATTCTCTGTTTGTGGGCAAGAATTAATTGTTTTCGTTTGGCATTATTTCCTTTTGTAATTAATATTCTGAGGTTTTGACATTTGCTTATGTTTCACTAAAATGTTCTCTATGTACGTAGGTGTTAAAAATATTTTAAATTGACTTTTCTTAATTTTCACGGAAGGTACGCATTACTGGCGTCCCAATAGTCCCTGCGTATGAATTTTAGAATTTTCTGAAGTCCATTGGTAAGTAACATTGTTGGTTTCTTATTAATTGTTAATGTTTTTCAAAATGTTAGTATGGTCGTTAAATAGAGGTCTTTTAATGCTATTGTTAGCAATTAAGATTTTTCTTCTAGGCCTTATAGTTACTGAGAAAAACATGCCTTTTCCTGATTGGTCGAGACATTCAAATAGCCGTAACTTCTAAACTATCAATTTTACAGAAATTTTATTAGGATATAATTTGTAATACTTTGAAGGAGCCTTAAATCGCACCGCGCGATTTTCTAAAATTATTATTACTTTAAAAGATATGAGCTTTTATCGATAAATTTTAATCGTAATAATTACTTTTTACTAATTACTGAGGACGACGAGGAGCGCGACGAACGAGAACGAAACGCCGCGGCGCAAACGTGCTCGATGATTCCGCGAAGTAGAAACTCGTGAAACGGATATTACATGCGCTCGCGCGTCATACGCTTTCGCCTCCCATTGTCCGATCCATCCGTCGTTACGTTTGTACACTCGCACGCGGGGACGATCGTTCGTTCGGCGATTCGCTCGACGACCGAACGACGAATCGACACCAGGTCGAGATCCACCTGACTGACGGTCGCTTTCGCCGCTGAACGGTTACCTCGTCAGATACACGATCGAACGTACTCTTCGCGCGTCGACAATTGGCAGATTTCGAACGCTGGTCTCGGCATCAAGGGCTTCTTTCACACGCGCGTCGTCGTTCGCGATGGCAACGCGCCGTCGCTCCGTCGTGACCGATGACAATGCCGACGATCGCAACAACCGCGAAAACACCCACGCTCGATCGTTCGGTCGCGCGATGCTCGCAATCGTCGCGTGCTGCATCGTCGTCGCGTGCGGTGTGATTCGTTTCGCGCGAACAATCGTGGTGTTCGACGAGACGCGTCTACGGGAGTGTCAACGGACATTGAACGAGGCAACGGTCGACGGCGACAACGAACGAGTGATATCCTCGAGAACGTATCTATCGATGGCCCAAAATTCGTGGTGGAGAGCGCAACGAGTCGCCAAGAGAACATTGGCCGTCGGTGGCTCGAGCGTGCTGTGAGCCGAGGTTCAGACGCGCGAACGACGGTCTGATCGTCATTCGCCCGTTGGACTGGTACGTGTACTATCGTCTGCGCGACAGATTCTACTTTCTGACCAACACGTTCAGCGGCGCAATAAAATGCCGGCCGAACGAGTGCTCGGTGATGATGTTGAAACCGCGTTCGCTGTCCGAGAGCAGCGACGAACGATCGCGACAAGAACCGCTGACCACCGGCTGCCTGGCGACCAGTCGTCTGGAGCTGTACGGGTCGTTTCTGCGGCGCAACGAAGACTCGTCGAGACGATCCGGGAAATGCGGCGAACGAATCGTCATACCGTTGGACTCTCTGCTGTCGGACCGAGAATCGAGAGACGACGCGCCGCCGATCACACTGGTGGATCTGCTGAATCGCTTGCTGGTGCTCAGGGTGCTGTGAGAAAGAGAAACTGTGTGACCGCTTCTCGCGAAGCGGACCGAAGATCGACGAGTCTCCTCGGCAGTGCGCGCGTTGATACGAGCGATCGAAACGAACGCCGACCTCGCGTTCGACTCTCCCGCGTCCAGCGAGATCGCGCCGTCGCGACGACTGGCGCGAGTATACCGCAGTCTAGCGGTCACACTGAACAGCATCGTGCTACTGACTCGAGCGTATAGACGCTGGTTGACAAGCATGGCCGATTCGACGTTCGCGCACGACAGCGACGACGGACGCCTTCACGCGACGACGTACGATCATCCACCAGACGCAAATGGATTGACCGTTCGGTGCACAGTGGTGGCGATCGAGTACACGCGCGACCTCACCCTGCGCGCCACGCGAGCTATCGTCGACGAACGAACGCGTCGTTCGAGAAATTCACTCTCGAAGTACGAAACGGCGAGGGAGGAGCGACGATTGAGCGTGAGCGAGATCGCGTCGTTTCTCTCGTACGCGCACAAGAAGTTGCTGGCTCGAACGGTTTGGCTGATAGCGTGACAGACGCACAACGGCGCGGTCGAGCGTGGATCGCGCGGCGCTACGGGCGGCTCGTCCGCGACGATCGACGATCGAGGACACACCGTTGCGACTCTTCGGTGTCACGTGTGTCGCCGAGTATTCGACAAAACGTTTCACTACTTGCAACACATACGAGTGCACTATCGATTGAATCTATATCAGTGCGATCGTTGCGACGAGTCGTTCGTTCAACAGAAAGGTTTGAATTATCAAGCGGCTCACTGCTATCGCGGGCGAACGCTCGCGACCATCGAGAAACGTGCGCGAGGACGTTCGACGTCGTCGGCGTTTCAACGCATCGACCGAAACGTCAATTGTCCGCACTACAAACTGTGCGACACGTGCGGACCGTTCTTCGAAAACGGGCGTGATCTACGCAATCACGTGTTGCGCGAGCACGCGATATACAACGTTGATTTGGGCGTCAACAGAACGCAGCAAGAATACGCGAAAAATTGCGCATTGATCGCGACGAAACGTTCATCGCGAGTGTACGAAAAATAAAGGTTCTCACGATTCGCTAAACGAGCATTTTTCTGTCTTCGATCCTTAACCCCTCCCACCACATTCTTCTATTCGGTACGATCGGTGTTATCAGCGGTCGGAAATGTCCCAGGTTCAACGAGGCACGAAACGCGCGATCGACCGCCTCGCCAGAAGAGGTCTATAAAGATGCAACGTTCGACAGTCCGGCAGTTCGGTCGTTCAGTCACACCCAAGGAAGAGACGCACTCACTCGATCGTGTGCTGACAAGAGTCGCCTTGTCTATGGAAACCAGACTGGTTCAGACTACGCATTCGTTTCGCGATCCGACGAGACGATACAAGATGGACGATGAGTATTCCTACGACGAGTCGGAGTACGACGAATCGTTGGACACGAACGACGTCTATTATTCGTCCGACGAGAACGAGACTGATCGAGACGACTCGGATGCGTTGAGTGACGACGGGTCATCGATGAGGTTGAATCTCTCTCTCTCTCCCTCTCTCTCTTTCTCTCAGCGCACTGTCGTTCGGATTCTCCGGTCGTAGGTCGACACCTCGCTTACATATGATAGCTGAGCGTTCGGCACGCGCTCATATCTCCTTTTTCGCCTCTTGTCTCAATCGTTCGTTTCGTTGCAGTCGCATTCGGAGAACATTCGTTCGTCGACACCCGACAACGAACGCGGCATCGACGATCGTTCGTGTTCGAAAAACGAGGGATGTTGCAACGAGGATAACGATGACGTTAACCGTTCCTCCGACGAACGCGGCATCGACGATCGTTCGTGTTCGAATAACGAGGGATGCTGCAACGAGGATGATGACGACGATAACCGTTCCTTCGATGAACGCGATATCGACGATCGTTCGTGTTTGAAGAACGGAGAATGCTACAACGATGACGACGCGCCGAAACCGATCGTCATGCGATTGGATCTGCCGATCGTACTCGCGCGAGAAAGATCTTTGACCGTGCAACTGCCCCGCGACGGGATGATCAACGCGATCGACAGCGTGAATATTGTCACGCGCGAGCGCAAACGCCCGCGCGTACGATTGTTCAAGCATTACAGCGGCTGGCTCGTACGTTTGATGTATCGAGAAAAAGAAACGAATCGATAGCTTTTTTGTGTCATTTTTACAATTATCCTTTCGTACGATGGTTCGTCATCATTGTCATCTTCCCCCCCCCTGAAACTCATTCGTATCCGCGCGAAGACGTTCGTTTGACGCGTATCGCCGCCACGTGTAATGTAAGTTACACACGGCGACGAAACCGACAGCCCTTCGGCGTCGGATGAGCATCGGTTGCGCACTGGGACGCGCTGCGCTGGATGCTGGTACTTGTACACTTTCCCCCCCTCCAGTTACAGGTACAAAATTGGCGTTAATTTCATCGTTCGAGACACCGGAGTTGCGATTGAGTGCTTTGGTGCGGCGACATCCGTTCGAACGTCCTCGCGCGGATGCGAATGCGTTTTCGCGCGGATGCGAATGCGTTTCAGGGGGGGCGATGACAATGATGACGAACCATCGTACTTTGGTACGAAAGAAATCTTTATTATTTGTACATTAAATGCACGATCCAGCCGTCGTTACGTTCGTACACTCGCACGCGGGGACGATCGTTCGTTCAAATTACGACGTTCAGACCGTTGAACTCGTTGATCGTATCATCGAGTATTCGCAGCGTTAACGGTGATTTGATCGAAGTGTTCATGGACATGTAACGTCTCGTCTTTCCTAAGAGCGACGATAACGGTTGTCCTCTGTTTTATTTTAGGCCTACCTGCATTCACCGGCAATAGCCAGGGGCGCCGAGGACAATATCGAAAGAGAGAGATATTCCAATATTATCTGCTTGTTTGGAGTTTGGAACAAGATGGTTATTCATTCAATAATATGGTAGGCTAAATGTGCTGGATATATATATATGTATTTGTAGATTATATAAAAGCAACGGTCATACATAATATTCCTGAATAGAGATAGGTATATACGTGTGAAAGATATATGTCGGTTAAATAATAGCTTCCAATTCTAATGGTTAGATCTATTGCTCAAAAAGGGTGATATATTAGCAATGTAATAAGCCTTGTCCGCTTCGTTTTCTTGGTCAGAAAGGGTAATAGCTTCTATATCTGATTGTTCTCCAAAGGAACGAGGTCTAATATTTGTGGTGTTTTGGGTGTGCGCGTATGAGTAGTATGTTGACAAATTGAGGCTAGCTTGGCTGGTTGTGTCCGTAAATGAAACCTGCCCTAATTCTGAGGACGAAATATCGCCCGTTGTATTTTGGTTACATAAGGTCGTCACATCCGAAATAGACCTATCGTATACATGTTTGAATGATTCTTTTAATTGTTCGTTTTCTATTTCCTTCGTTGAGCTTGCTGGTTCTGTCGCGTGATCTGATTTTAGTTGTTTGTTTTGTTCCTCTATCCACGCTCTAGTACGAGCTATTTTAACTAAGTTTCGCCTACGTACGATGACTCCACTACGCTTTGGCATCTATTGGAGGGTTTGTTATCTTATGTTGAATATATTATTATTTTGTGTTACAGAGGGTGATCCATGTGCATTAATTTACTCACTGTTGGAGAATTGGATACAGGTGCAGTTATCCGCGTTGGAACAGTACCAGGTTGTTGGAGCTCTACCCCTTTGGAGCTACCAGGAAAGTTTTTAACAACGTGGCGCCCGAAGGGGCGGTTAGCGAGAATAAATGAAGGACTCTTAAGTGGCGCGAGACTGTTTGTCAACTTTGGGATCTTCAGGAGTGACCGTCTGATTCGGCTGTCGGGGACTGACTGACTCTCTGGCTTCTCTATTCTCAACTCGTTAGGTCGGGGATATAGGTGTGGAGGGGAAAAGGCTCTGGTAGGGATATCCGCTTATGGGAGGATAGTAGAAAGAGAGAGAGAGTCGTTCGGAGATGATTTCATGCATGAGTTATCATGAATACTTCCGTTGTTATCTTTGTCCTTCACATATTCTCTTACATATATTTTTTTACGCAGCGCATTCTTACAAATATCGATTAAGTGTTCTTGGAATAACAGATTAGATAACGTTTATCGGACGTGTTATGTTGTGGCGTTTATGTATTCGTGGTTTGCATTATTTCTTTTGGTTGAGACATGTCATTTTCGTTAGCGATTAATGTTTGAATGCGGCCAGGGGGTTCGAAAAGGCTCGAAACGGTTTCTAAGATAGCCGAGGAGAAATACATTCGAGTTATGGACCTATAGTCGCATGGAATTCCTAAATATGGGGGAACCGGGAAGGGCTTGTTGACGTGATTTTATATAAGTTATCCATTATGCTCCTTTTCTCAGTGTTCTGTTCGTTTTTTCGGGAAAGTAAGTGTAATATTGTTAGTTTTATTGCCGTTGCGCGTCACATGGCGTCGAGATAATCCATGGTTAATAATGTAATTTTTAGGGGAACGAAAAAATGTTTGGTGATTTTGTTAGCAAGAGGGATCATTGGTATCTCGAGGTGTTGTTACTTCAAAAACGAATACAGTGATATGCATTATGTTGGGTTTCTGGCTTGTAATAAATTTATTATATTTTTTGCAATTAATTATTATTAGCTGGTGATGTACTTCTTTTATGTGTTTTCTATCCGTTGTGTGAAACAGAATATTATGCGGGTAGCGTGATTTTTCGCGCTCTATTGGTTAAGCTGTTATTCATTTGTTAATTAGTGTATGTGTAATTTCGAACTGTTGATGAAATGTTAGAGGATTTTGTGTTCTGGAAAAGTTGTTTTATAATATTAAAGGAATTTTGTGGGCTTATTATAATGAGCATCTGTTATTTGTTATAATTGTTATAAACAATAACCTCGAATTTTAAATAATAACTAAAACGTTATTTCTCTTCCTTTATGACTACACTCTGATGTCTTTATGGTAAGGTGGATCCGCGGTGATTTGATTGTTATTTGTCTGATTGTTTAAATTAACAAATTAAAATATTGCAGCTACCTAATTTTCGAGTTCGGGGGTACCATATTAAGAGTTCCCGCTGTAATTTTATCGATAGTGAAAATTCAAAATTTGTTTGCAAAATTATTTTGTTTATTAATAATTTCGTCATTTTCATGCTCCAGGGATGATATCAATATTGTTCCTGAAGTTTTTAAGACCAAAGAAAAATAATTTTCCTTATTTTGCACTGATTTTGGAATTTTAATTTTCAGTGATATTTTTATGTAATATGGAGCGTTAGAGGTGTGTGATTTGTTAATATCGTTGTTTTTATTGCGTACCTTTACTTGGGTATCACTTTATTGAAATTTTGTCCAATTCTGAATCCTATTTTATATAGGGATATGCTTGATAGGGGAGCGGTGATTCTAGGTTTATGCTACGTTCATGCCTGTTGTCCAATCCTAGGTGCTAGTTCCATGCGGGGATATTTGCTCGGCGTTAGTGCATATAGGTGGTAGTAGTTATCTGAGGGAGGGTGTTTAGCTATTTCGAGGTTGGTTACTTGTCGGTTTCCATTTTGTGTGCTCATAAGTCAGCTGTCAGTTGCGAATGATCAGTCGTGTATGTAAGAAAGAAAGAGGAGAAAATATGTATCCCTTCCGTCAACGTTTTCCTCGGCGAAGGTACTTCCGACCGGTGCCAGCGATAATAGTAAGTATATGTCAGGGTGTTGCATGCATGGATGTAAGCTCAATTGGATGCACATTAGGATATTTGGTTATACTACTAAGGTATGTTACTACAGTGCTTCTGCAATGGGGATGTGACCTTGAAGACAAATATTCAGATTCCTGGTCTGCTGTCTATCCGCGAAATGACGGAGGTGCGTTGGAAAAGGAGATGGAGGAGGAGAGAGGCAGCCGACTTTTGGCTATATGGTGGTTTGGATATGAGCCCTGACCCTGATGCCTAGGGTCTTAAAAATTTGTTCGGGTAAATAAAACTTATCCCGATTAAAAAAACACATTTTTAATTGGTAATTATTTTGTTCGTACAGGGAGGGAGCATAATGCCAAGATCGACACGTATAGGGGTTATGCGTTAATATTGTAATGCCTGTACAAGGATTTTTATACAGTATAATTATTTTCAATTAAATTTGCGTTACTACTTGTTATACTCCCTCCCTTCTTTCTCCCTTTTCTAAAATTTTTCCTATTTTCTCTAGGGTTATTAGATAGTTTTTGAAAGCAAAGTATTAGTAAGAAAGAGGTGAGTAAAGGGTGTTAGTTATTTACGGTGAGGAGATATGAATAACGATCTCTGCTTGGATTAGTCATGGTATAGGAATGCACGGTTTATCTTATCGAGGAGATAGCGAGAAAGGTGGTGGAGTAGTCCGTGGCTTGCGTTACACGGTGGAGGTTGATTTTGTCTATTCGTTTAAGTTTTTAGTAGCAGGAATTTGTCAATTACTGTTACTGATGATTTATCTTAATGGGGGATTAATTATTAGTGTATATATATCTATTGTGTGGGTGATCATGTGAAAAAGCGATTGAAGTATTAGTAATAACATCAAGAACAAGGTAACTATGGTGGTTATTTCGGTCTAGAGGTTATTGCTCGGGGATTCTTTGTGCGCAAACAATAATCTTTTAAATTAATATTTTTCAGCAACAATTTTGATCGAGTCGGTAAGGAGGAGCGCGAGTGGGTACGCTCGGTGGCCGCGAGACGACGGTGGCGCGACGTGCCTTAAGGCTACCGCGGTGTACTGCTTTAGGGACTATGAATGAGTTTGTTATGCCTTTTTGTTGCACAGGTGGGTTTAAACCTTTAAAATTTTAGTGTATCGCGGTTATTAATCATTATTTTATCCTTATTTGCTTTTCGTCGACAGGTTTAAGCATAGGTCTGCCAAGCTAGTAATATACTAGGATTTGACGTTAATAAATTGTATTATAACAATGGCTTATTAGGTAAGATGGTAAGTGGTTAAATTAAGTCTCTGTACTTAATAGCTATGGTACAATTAGGTATATATATATATATATCATTAGTCTATCCATTAAATATATTGAAAATGAAGCTGTAAATTATATATGACTTATTACTGTCTTCCAGGCCTTTCTGCAATTGTTTGGCAGTTTAGAAGGTCGCCATCAAATATTTTTAAAGTAATGAATTATTAGGTCAGATGTATATATATGTATATATCATAGATGAAATGTATTACTTCATATAATAGGATACAATATACTGGTTATATATATATATATATATATATATAAGAAAAGGTATTACGCGAGATATTATATAAAAATATGTAACGTCCTGCGACGTTCTCTCCACCATATCATTTTTTCGCCTCTACATTAAAAGGCCAGCGAGACATATAGGTAGATTCAACCATAGAGGGTAATTGTTACTATTAAAATTTATCGATAAAAGTTCATATCTTTTAAAATAATAATAATTTTAGAAAATCGCGCGGTGCGATTTAAGGCTCCTTCAAAGTATTACAAATTATGTCCTAATAAAATTTCTGTAAAATCGATAGTTTAGAAGTTATGGCTATTTGAATGTCTCGACCAATCAGGAAAAGGCATGTTTTTCTCAGTAACTATAAGACCTAGAAGAAAAATCTTAATTGCTAACAATAGCATTAAAAGACCTCTATTTAACGACCATATTAACATTTTGAAAAACATTAACAATTAATAAGAAACCAACAATGTTACTTACCAGTAGACTTCAGAAAATTCTAAAATTCATACGCAGGGACTATTGGGACATCAGTAATGCGTACCTTCCGTGAAAATTAAGAAAAGTCAATTTAAAATATTTTTAACACCTACGTACATAGAGAACATTTTAGTGAAACATAAGCAAATGTCAAAACCTCAGAATATTAATTACAAAAGGAAATAATGCCAAACGAAAACAATTAATTCTTGCCCACAAACAGAGAATCCTTCTGACAGTACATTCTCAAAATTTGGTAATTTTTACTTAAAATTTAATAAACCTCATTTATTTAAGTTCAGGGGTCGTTTAAATACCCTATTTAGCTTGGAAATCCACCATTTTTGCCTTGGTCACGTTTAAATACTTTATTTAATTTAATTTAAGCCTTCTGTCCACGTTCAAGCTCCTCTTAAATATTGCACTCTTTTAAATTCGTTCGTACAGTACAACGGCTTGAACTCATCACTAATAATAAAAATTAATTGTTCATCGAATCTTCTATTACCATAAGCTTCTATAAGGTCTAAAAGTCGGTAATTTATACATAAGAACCGTTTATAACAATTGTTAATTAATTACCGACGCCAATAATAACGAAACCTACCCAAGGGATCTATCTTACCGACATACGTAAGTAGAGAGCCCTATGGTAGAACTCAGCCTTGCCGAGAAACATTAATTTAACAACAGTAATAATAAGGATCCCTGTAATAAGAAATCCTAATTTTCCAGTTAACAATATTATAAATCTCTACACTCTAAAACCCACTGTTAACAATATGCATTTCTTATAATAATTCTTAATAACCACATTTAAACATTAATAACAAATATCTCTTTTATTATAACACATGCATATTGTCTTTATAAAAATCATAACTAATTAACATTATAACTTTCTATTACACTATTCATATAATACTAAATTAGGCGTATATTATAACCTTAAGAACCACACATATATAATATTAACCATTTCCTTTTATTAAATTATAATATTATAAGGCATAAATAATTACGCGCACATATAAATTAATAAGTCAGACTGGCGACAGGAAGTCTCAAAGATAAGGCACGCACGCAGCCGGGCCACCGAAGGTGCTCTGGAATCCCCGAGTAACCCGAGCCCATATCAGGTAACATAGGGCATCCTGTTGACCACGCTCCTTATCACATCCGGCGGCGCGCCGAGATGTCTCGATGCCCCGTCAGCATCACGCCACTCAGTCCCACTCTGAAAAACCTTGAACGCTCCTACTCTGGATCCCTCTCGTATAATCCCATTACTCCTACCATATAGCCTACCCCACTCTTGAGTTCCATTGTCCGGACCGAACGAGGCCCCGGGCGCAGCTCCCACCGAAGAGTCGACATCGGAAGTTCATACAGTACAGACGTGCCTCTTAGGAGAGCCTCCAAGACATCTTTGTTAATTTGACGCAAAGAGGAAAAGTGTCTCTGAGCGACCGTGCCACCACGGACAACGGTCGTCTCGCATAAGAGCCTCTTCCTACGCTCCTTCAGAGCCTTTGCCTTGTGCTATTCAAAATCTGGAAGATTTCTTAGGAAACTTGCCAGAACATCCACGGTGTTTTATGATACTCAAAGTGTGCGGATAAGTCGACTCCCCGCTCGAGTTGTGCCGTGGCTAGAGTGGTCCCAACAGTACTGAGAGTATTCTGGAATAAAAAAGCCTGTTCTTTGAGATTTCTCTGCAAAAGTCTGAGCTACTGAAATAAATAGTAAGTATATAATATTTTAATGCACAACACTCACATACACCGCGTTTCGCGCAAGTGAAATACAATCGCGATCTAAGCCTTAGGAACATTGTTACGCGAGTGAACCAGTGACGTTTCACCATACGCCAAGTCGAATTATTTAACAGATACCATAGCGTCACGCTGAAATTTTCGTTCATGTCGGTTCGTAACTGCCTTACATAAGGACCATTCATTATAATCCGAATAGTGTATTATCTACGTTTAGTTTGTCAAATCGCTCTTAGAATTTCGTTCCGATTTCCTTAGGATACGCTATACAAGCTAGTATATATATAAAGAGAGAGAGAGAGAGACAATCTTCAGATTCTTCTTTTTCTAAATCGTGATTACGAAACCCCAGTGTCTGTCAACGCAGTGAACTACGCTCACACACTTATTATTCCCTTTCCATTCCTCCTTGCGGGCGCATGACATCGGTGCTAAGCACAGGGTTACGCGCGCACGGCATCGGTGCCAAGCACAGAGCCGTATTGGTATAGTCAGAATCCTTATCAGCAGTGGCATCCCACCACTCTGACATCGTCTCCAGGCGGATTCCTTACGCCGGAGACTCTGCTTTGAAAATCTGCTTACTCCAACCTCCTAGGCCTTCACCTCGTTAATAGACATTGAATAAAAATAAAAATTACAATTATCTCGTAACAAGGACTCGCAGAGACGTTCCTTCATGTTAGCCTTCTATCTATCTCTCTCATTAGCTATTTTAGTTATAAGACATTTATATGCCTTTATAATTTCATGTATAATTATGTACTTGATATAATATTCCCACTGTTTCCACTGTAACCTGCACTTGCACATATAAAATATACTGCGTTCTGCTATTACATTACCCGTAAAGACTATTCTATATTAAACAATCAAGTTACTAAGGTTTCAGATTAATAATATTTTTACAATCTCATTGTTTATTTAGACGAAAGTATATTCTTAATAACGACAAGATCTTGACATTATCCATTATAAAAGCTGGAATAATATAAATCATTTCATGAAGTGCATCCTTCCCCACCCACATATATATATGTATATGCATTTATTGAATTGTAACTGATTTTATTGTGTATGTGTAGACGTGTGCCATTGCATCGGCATACGCCTTAATTACCTCACTGTGTTACTTGCTATTGTACAATTCCATTAAAATCACCGATTTTCTTGTACAACGAACATATGCCATTGCGTCGGCATACAATCCTTCAATATTTCTACTAAGCATTTTAATTTTATGCAGCATCCTTGTTCTATCGGCAGCCTTTTTCCTCTTGTTCGAGCATTTTCTTGAAAGGAAGATATTAAGCATTCATAAATCTTTGTCCTTTTTATTCAGTTACTTAAATCAATTGGTGCCATAACATCTCTTGCCAGAGGAATTTATAGTTCATTAACCATTAAATCTGAATCTTACATTATTAAGCATAGATCTTGCTCACTTTTAGGGAAGCGCCTTACTGGAGCTACCCGCCTCTATCCTTGTCCAGACTGAGGAGCGCCTTACGGGTGCCTCTCGGCTCAAGCATCCTATCCATCCCGTCCAACTCATAAGACCACCCCTTTCTCCATCAAGATCAGGAAATTTAACTTGTGAATTAATAACCTGTACAGTGCTTAGCATCCTTCAATCTCAGGGGCGCAGCTGACAGCCGCCACCCGCCTCAATTATCCTTCTCCTACAACCGCATAACCTAACCCTGCCAAAGCATTGGTAGTAAGCATTAATTATTAGTACTTTTACAGTACTCTGGCAACGGATAACTAAAGTCACAAGAGTCCTTTTCACTCAATAATTAATTTTATCAATTGCTATTTTAACTTGTCCGACCAAAAATGTTATTCTTAAACTCAATCCGTTAGATGCCAAATAAACATCGCGGGGGCGTTAAACAGAAGGCAAGGCAGCTACGTAAGGAAGCTTGCCGACGAGCGGCCCTGTTGTCTCAACACATGGACCCCAAACCCCGTATAATACAAGATATCACGGGGCACGATCTAGTTCCTCCATCGTACATCAAGTTTTTATTACAAAACAGACTCATAAGCACATTTAAATACGCTCCACGTCCATTACATTCCACACAAAGACACTTCATTCCGGATTCGCATTCTTTACCAAGCTCTTACAGGGCTCACACGCGCAACCCTCGGCTGGTTAAACAGCGTTCGACGACAGAAACTCTAGACATAGAATTGATAGATTTAACACAGGACGACACTTTCAACAACAAGACAGCCACCTACATTTACCAACTGGAGTCCTATTCTCTCACTGGAACTCCTCGCAAATTACCGTACCACCTTCATTACTTCCACCGGGCAGGATAACTGTACATTCTCTCAACACTTCATTGTAACTCATTACCAGCAGCTATATAATGTAAACCACATTTGTATTCATTAATTATATAACTATAAGTATTATCACTCATTTATATTACACTTTTAACTATCATATTGTCTCATTGTTAAATAAACAATTGTTTAGTCTCTATTCCTATCAATAGCCATAATCTTTATATCACCTACAATCACCATATTTCCCCCTTTCACCATCTGTCCGGAAAAGCTCTCGGCATCCCAGGCAGTGCCGGTGTAAGCAGGTAGGCCTAAATAAATAGAGAGCAGGCGGATCACGATCCCTAGGGAGACGCGAGACGTTACAAATATCGGTTATATAGGGTGTTAAATAAGTGA
>NW_020230676.1:0-14305 GCF_003227715.2 Harpegnathos saltator | reverse complement strand
GACCCCGGGGCAACGTGCGCGGCCATACTGATGAGCTGGGCGGAGGGCCTTGGGGCTTCGTCTATTAAACGATGGCTCCGGGCCCACGTGCGTGCGGCCGCAGGGGACATTCATATGTGGACGTGTCGTTCGCATCCCCTGCGGTCGCCGACATGGTGGTCGGATGGGGGTCCTGACGAGGAGACGCTGTCTGACCACCGGTATAATCCGGTTGGTGGCTTCCTCGCCCGGGGGCGGGATCCGGCGCCGTGCCCGCCCAGAGGGCAGCTCGCCACGATGGGGCTTCGGCGCCTAGACCGAGACGCGCTTGGGGCGGCTGTCGGGCGGTAGCTTGGTCCAGAATATAGAGGGACCATGTCGGGACGTGGAGGAGGAAGCGAAATGGCTCCGGGGTCTCATGGCCGACATCTCGGATGCGGGGATGCCCCCGGGCGGGACGCGCTCCTCCGCGTCGGTCGGTGTACTGGTGGAGCCCGGAGATAGAAAGTCTCCGGGTTGGGTGCAACCACGGTACGCAACCGGTACGCCGACGCCCGCCGCAAACAAAGTGGCGGGTCCGACACCGCGGCGACAGCGGCACTTGGTGAGGCTTATCGCGAGGCGCGGACGAGCCTCCCAAGGCCATAGAGGGGGCCAAGGCGAAGGCCTGGGCTGAGCTCCTGGCAACATTAGATGCTGATCCATGGGGCGTCCATATAAAATGGTGCTGAATAAACTCCGCACCTGGACGCCCCCAGTTACGGAAATGCTTCGACCCCCAATTTCTGGAGGGCGTGATTGATGCCCTTTTTCCGGTGGTGCCGGGAGAGGGGACTCGCCCTCCGGAATCGTCGGACCTGATTGATTGGTCCGACGAACTGGGGGTCACGGAGGAGGAGCTCGGCCGTGCTGTGGATCGGACGGGGCTAAGGGACACGCCCCGGGCCCCGATGGATCCACGGCAGGGTCTGGGTCTTGGCCCGAAGCGCACTCGGTTGTCGGCTCAGGCGGCTCTTTGATGCCTGCTGAGCCGAGGTAAGTTCCCCCGGCAGTGGAAGGAGGCCCTTTTGGTCCTCCTCCCAAGGAGGGGCGGCCGCGGATCAGCCTCCACGTATAGGCCGATCTGCCTGCTCGACGAGGTGGGCAAACTCCTGGAGAGATTATTGCCAAGCGCCTCGTTGAGCATCTGTCCCGTGTTGGCCCTGATTTGGCGGAGAAAACAATTCGGGTTCCGCGAGGGGCGGTCTACGGTTGATGCGATCAACCGTGTCCGCTCCCTCGTGGAGGGAAGGGTCTCCCGGGGGGATGTGGCATTGATGATATCGTTTGATATCGCCAATGCGTTCAACACACTCCCCTGGGAGCGGATAAGGGAGGCGCTCCAGTATCACGGAGTGCCTCTCTATCTCCGCCGAATAATCGGGGATTATCTGCGGGATAGGTGGATTACATATCCAGGTAGAGACGGCGTTATACACCGGCGGAGGGTGTATTGCGGGGTTCCACAGGGCTCAGTACTCGGGCCTATATTGTGGAACCTCGGATACGATTCGATCCTGCGGGCCGCCATGCCCCCGGGCACGAGCGTCGTCTGCTATGCAGACGACACATTGCTCGTTGCCTCGGGGGCCAAGTGGCAGGATGCATTTGTCAATGCGGAAGTGGCGGCGGACAGACTAGTGGCACGGATTCGCGCCCTGGGTCTGCGGGTGGATCTTGGCAAAACCGAGGCGCTATGGTTTCATGCGCCTCGGTGCCGGCCCCCGCCGACCCACGTTATGATTGGTGAGACGCCGACCAGGATAGGGACCGAGCTAAAGTACCTGGGTCTCTTCCTGGACGGCAACTGGTGCTTCAAAGGACATCTCGATCGCATGGCCCCCGAATTACCGGGGCATCGCGTGCCTTGGGCCGCATGCTCCCGAATATAGGGGGGCCCGGAGAAGTTAAGCGCCGCTTATATGCCGGGGTGGTCCGGTCCATGGCCCTGTACGGGGCCCCCGTGTGGGCGCGCGACCTTGACGGGCCGCCTCGGGGCAAGAGGAGTGTCCTCTTGCAGATGGGGCGGCTTATGTGTCAAAGGGTTGCGCGCGCATACCGGACCACCACGGCGATGGTGGCGCACGTCCTTGCCGGGGTCCCACCATTTGACCTCCAGGCGGAGATGTACGATGATACATATCATCGTGCAAAGAAAATCCGCCTGGGGGGGGACCCCGGAAGACAGGGAAAAAGCGGTCGAGAAGATGAAGCACCAGGCCCGGCGATCGATGCTGAAAAGATGGAAGCAGCAGCTGGCGAGGTTCGACCAGCCGATCGTCGGGGCCATCCGTCAACACTTCGAGGAGTGGATGGATGGCTGCCGTAGGCGTCTTACTTTTGGATGGTGCAGGTGCTCACCGGACATGGGTGCTTCGGTGGGTACCTGCACCGAATTGGGCGTGAATCTGTGCCAAAGTGCCAGTGGTGTGATGTGGCCCGCGATACAGCCACACACACCCTGGAGGAGTGCCCCGCGTTTGCGGGACAACGACGGGCCCTCCGGGCCGGCCTCGGCGGGTGGGATCTCTCGCTGCCGACAATAATAGGGAAAGTTGTCGGCAGCGAGGAGAAGTGGCAGGCCCTCTCCGAATTCTGCGAGGAGGTAATCTCGCGGAAGGAGGAGGCGGAACGCCAGAAAGAATGGGATGATGATCCCACCCATGGGCCGAGGCGGCCCGGAAGAAAAGGCCGGAGGGAGCCGGCTTCCCTGTCTACGTCGTCGTCGTCGTCGTCCTCAGAGGAGGGGGATGGCGGCTGGGATGCGGGTGGGGGTACTCCCCCAAGAAGAGGTCCGCTGCCACTGCGCGCATGTCGGGGGCGAAGAGCCCCCGACAGATGACAATGCGGGGGGGAGGGGGAGGATAGTGACTGAGCTATCCATCCCCGATCTCCCCCCTAAGGCCTGGAAGGGAGGTAGACGTGGGGGGGGCAATATGCCCCCCCCATAGGACAGGGTTAGGAGCGAGGGGGGTATTCCCCCCCTCCCTCACACGAAGGGGGCTAAATCCCCCCCTTTCACGGAGGAGAGAGCGGGTTCCCACCCAACGTCATGTGTGTATGCGGGGGGAGGGAATTTGTATTCCCTCCCCTGCACTGTTAAACACATATGGGGGACCTGCTATCGCGAAAGAGTAGTGGGAAGGGGAGGTACCGGTGGGATCTCCCATTTTAAGACGATGCAGGGCGGGATGGGGGGATCCAACCCCCCCCTCTCTGCCCAAGAGAAGGAGTTCCCGAGGGAGGGAGACGGGCCTACATCAAGGACCGTCTCCATAAATTCCTCGGGGAGGGGGGTGAGGTGTCCGGGCGGGGGCCCGGCCCTCATTTCGACCTCTTTGGGTGGGAGGTGGCGTGCCGGTAGGGTGGTTCCCCAACGCGCCACAGTTAATCAGATGAAGGTGCACCACATGGGGCACCGAGGCCGAGTACGTTCCCCCCACATGCCCACGCAGACGGGGGGGGGCGCGCTCATAAAGGTCAGGGTTAGGAAACCAGTGGAGGTTTAGTGGGTAAACCCCCCGGACGATTAGTCCCGGGGGGGAGTCCCACATAACCCGTCACTTCCCCCGGGGTGGCGGGTATGCGTAACGCATTACTCCACTTAAAAAAAAAAAAAAAAAAAAAAAGGTCAGGGTTAGTTTTTTGGGGAGGGAGTTCGGGGAAGGGGCGGAGCCCCTCCCCCATGCATATATATGTACTGCAAGGATTACAAGGAGTTTCTTTGACGTTTATAACAAATTTACTCAAAATTCTTTTCATTAAGTACATAGAATATTGTCGAAAGATTACATTCAATTTATAAAACTTCTTTTGTTAATAATTTTTTAATGAAGAACGAGCGACGCGAAAAGTTTATGACTTTGATATCCTTAAGGGTCAAGGTTAACATCAAGGTCAACCGGAGGTAATTTCACGCGAGCTATGTAAAGGTGAATATTTACCTTATAATTTCAATTATAAATTTATTATTTAGTTTTACCAGTAGATAACGTACATATTGTCGTTCAACGGAAACCACGAGGAGGTGGTGGTCTCTTCTGTTAAAAAATAAAGACAAACTTTTTTAATAATACAACAATTTTTTTACGTAAATGTTTGTTTTTATAGTATAACATGTTGCATTTCACTAATTCAGCATGTTATAGTATAAAAATATATTTTAATATACAAATTAATGTAATATTAACTATTTGCATTTGCAAGAAATGTGGATAAAACAGGATAGATTGAAAGGATATATGGGAAGAAAACAGATAGATGGATAGAAAAATAGATTGATAGGTGAATGGATACATAGATATACATAGATAGGTAAATTGATAGGATAGAAAGAAAGATAATTAGAAACAATAGATAGAGAAATAGTGATGACTTAGTGCACAAACTGTATGTCCACTCGCGGACCGTTCTGAATACCACTTTTTTCTTCACAAGCAGCTGCACTTTGTAAATAGAGTTTTATTGTAATAATAAATTGTTTATATTTTCAGAAAACTCAATTTATAATTTCGTGAAACTGTGTAGCTAAAAATAATATTAACTGAAAGTCACCATGAATGGTTATACATTAGCACTCTAAAATTTTTCGATTTATTTTAAATACACATTTACTTCAAATCAAACTTTCACATCTAAATCGAATAATACTAATGCTTTAATATATAATTAACAACACAGTATATATTGTTTATAATTTATTAAAATGCATTAATATAATTTGGTTTACATATAAAAATTTTCCTTCAAGAAAAACTGAGTTACTAAAATATTTTTTAGTACTACTATAATATTTGTGCACTAAATTATCGATATGAAAAATAAACCATAGGAAAAAACACGCAATGCATAGAGATTTTGATTATTGCAAGGCCATTTTGCACAATATAAAATTCACGACAGAACTGAAAACAGAATCCTATTTATCTTTTCATTAGTCGCAAACCTTATAGAACATTAATACTGCTTGTTTATGCAAACATTTACATAAAATATTATTGAATTATTAAAAAAGTTTACATTTATTTTTTGACGGAAGAGACCAACTTCTCGTGGTTTCCATTGAGCGACAATATATGTACGTTATATACTAGTAAAAGTAAACAATAAACTCGTAATTGAAATTATAATAAAATTAATTTCTTTTTTTTATTTGACTATATTTATTTTTGCTACGAAAATAAAAATGTAGCAATGGAATATTTTTTACAGAGCAAATGACATTTAATTTTTAATTTCAATTTATTAGCATAAATAAGTTATTCTGTCATACACATTAATAACAAATCATTTTTTAAACGACATATGCTGGCCAAGAGTGGATTTCTATTAATCCTTTATCTCTCATTATAATTATTTCTCTTCTTTATTTGTGTAATAATGCTAAATATTCTTTACATATATATATATTACATGTGTACGTCATTTATTTTTATATATTTTTCATATATATGTCATATTTCATCATCATATATATTATTATATATATCATGTAATTAATATATCAAGCCATAAGAACGCGAGAAGAGAGGGAGAGCGAGCGAGTGAGCGAGAGAGAGAAAGACCAAGGCATAGGAGTAGCAAGAAAAATCTCGCGGCTCACACAGTCGGCAAGCTAGATGAGCGAGAAAGAAACAATAGATAATACGTCGGTGCTCTAGTCCCCTACGCGTTACCTCGTGCCGCCGCGGGCCGCCGCTCGCCGTCGCCTACGTCATGCTGCTCGGGGACTAAAGTTTGCATCACTGAGCTTGGCCAAGGAATACTGTCAGGGCCCGGGGCTTTATTTTTAGCCTCGAACCTCTTTCTAACCCTCCTGGTGAACTCCCATTTATCGACCCCCAGGTCATCAGTTCAGTTTCCATCCCCGAGCTCAGGGACGGGGATGCGAGGGGTGTCTCCCATGTGTAGGAAAAGAGTGTCGAGCACCATTCCCAGGACCGAGAGGTCGAGGGCCTCTGTCGATGGAGGCATCCAAGGCTTTACTTTGCCCATTGTCCTCTTGTAAGGACATTCTCACGGGTCTTTGTCTAAAGAGTTCACCAGTTACTGTCAGGCTCTGGCTTTAGTCTCGCCGATGGCGGCCTTGAGGGCTTCTCTGGCTCGGAAGTAGCCTTCATGAGTCCTCATGAGCTTCCCATGCTTTTGATCGCGTCGGGCTTGCGTATATATATGTTTGGCGTGGACGGAGGATCGCTGAAGCTCAGCAATTGCCTCCACCCACTAGTACGCCTGCGCATACGGGGTTGGGACCTCAGCATTGCGACGTCACAGGCGGACACCACAATGTCGACTAACTGGTCAGCCCCTTCCTGGGAGCAGGGATCCCAATTGCCATCTGGTTCAGTGATGTGCCAGATAACCATGAGGACGGTCATCTTCAGCTTGTCCGCGTCCATCTGATTGAGGGCCCATTTTCTAGAGGGGTGATCCCCCCGAGCACTAACCAGCACCTGCGGGTGAGTGAGGAGATGAAGTGATCACATGATATAATTGTGGTCACTCAGTGACTCCAACTGATTCTTCACCATCCAGCTGATAAACATCCTGGCGGCCGAAGGGGAGGCCCAGGTCAAGTCAATGACCGAATCCTCTTGCGGCTGTGCACAGATGCTGGTTGACCCTTTATTAATCAGGAGGAGGCTGAGTGCCGCTGTCCAATCTATGAGGGCCCAGCCGTAGAAATATGTTTGTCGGAGACTATAGCCCCAATCTGGGGCATGGACATTGAAGTCTCCAGCAATTATGACATGTCGGGGGTGGCACTGACGAACCACTTCCTCGACTTCGTCCAAGATCCCCATTACATGACCAAGATCCTTCAACTGTGGATTGGTTCGGGGGCGGAGATATACCTTCATCACACAGATGGGTTTTCAATCAGTTGCCACATATCTTTCCCTCCTCGCTCTGCTAGCGCAGGGGGAAGAGGTAGAAGCTGGCCGGGCCATCATGGCTGCCAAGTCGTCTGGACTATTGATGAGAATTTGGTGACTGGCTTGCCAGAGAATTTCGCCCACCACGCACGCACACAGTCGGCTCGGTCTATTTATATAACAGTTGCCGATCGAGTGGCTCACACGGATAGACCGAGTCGGTTGTGTGTGTGCGTAGTGGGGGAAATTCTCTGGCAAACCCGTCACCAAATTCCCATCGCTGGTCCAAACTACAAAACCAATTGGTGTTACTAACTGGCAACCGAAACGGCTCGGCGACCATCCCCAGCCGGGCCTTAACTAACTTCAACACCTCTATATAAACAGATCTTGAGCCCGTTTGCCACGGCCGAGGTTGGCCTGGAGAACCCGAAGGAGTATGGCGCCATCGTCGTCCCCTCCGGGGAGTCAATCTTCATCTCCTCAGGGGCGATAACATCCGACAGCATAGGTGTTAATATGCTGCCCTTCCTCGAGAAAATTATTGCCGTAGTGGCCTCCTCCATAATCACAGCCATGGTGGCTGTTTCCGCGGTCTTACTAAGGGGCGCTAAATCCTCCGATGGCCTTTTTTTTGTCACGCAGGGGATATCCTCATGAATACCCCCGCCCCTTGGGGAGGGCGGGGCTTATATCGGACTTCTACCGACTAAAACCCCTGCGGGGTGCCTACCGCTCGGACCGTGGTGGCGGGAGTCAGGGGAACTACGCCTGCATTCCCACCCTGACACCCTGGCCCCAGGGCTCTCATGGAGCCCCACGCCAAAGTACCGCGCCCCTCCCAGATTGGGAGTCAAGGGCGCGATGCCTCGGCCGGTTGTCCGGCCGGGTTGGCCTTCCGGTGTTAATTAGGAGAGAGAGGACACCCGCCCCCTCTCCTCGCCCCCGCCTTCCCCCTTCCCTACTGGGTGGGTAGGGGGGCAGGGAAGCCCGAGCGGGCACTGCCCGAGCGAGGACACGGCGTTGCGGAGCCCAAGCCTGGCACATGGGCAGGGTGTGCTCCGCCGTGTCCTGCGGCTCTGGGCAGTGGTGACAGCCTGTGGTGGGCTCCCTTCTAATCCGGTAACGGTACCGACCGAAGCACCTGTGCGCGGTCAGTACCTGCACCATATAGGAGGTGAGCCCGCCTGTCTGCCATTTCTGGCAGACAGAGGCGGACGGCCACGGCCGTTCGGATCCCGAATCCTTTGGAGTCAGCCAATATGGCTGACCACCGTTCCAGGACTCGGGATTTGACCTGGGATTCTAAGGCCCTCAGGTCCCTGGCCGATGGACCTTCCCCCTCCACGCGGAGCTCCTTCGCCCTCCAATAGAAGGTGTACCTTGATTCGGCAAGGAGCTCCACGGGGGGGGGGGAGCCGGCCAGAACCGTCGCCGCCCTATACGAGAAGGTGCGGTACCCCCGAATCGCCCTCACGACTACCGACCGCATCGCCTGTTGCAGGCGACTCTTGTTGCGGTCGGTGGCCATAAGTCGGGGCGCCCATATGACGCCCCATAGAGGCCGATCGAGAGCACCACACCGATATAGAGGCGGCGAGCGTGCCATCCGGGGCCCCCTGGGTTCTCATCAGGTTGGCCAAGGCCAGGCCTGCTTTACAGACCCGGGGGGCCAGGCTCCTGAAATGGGCCTCGAAATTCCAGCGGCCATCCAACGTCAGGCCCAGATACTTGATCGTGGGCCCGACGTGGGCACCCGCCGGGACTCCTATTCCACCAGGACCCGCCGCCCCTCGGGCACTTCCCCCCCCCTACGTGTCATGCATGCATCCGCTGCGGAACAGCAGGGAGCCGAGAACGATCGGACACCACGCTCCATACCGCGATCTGGCCCCATCTTTCCGAGTAGGCGAGGTCCCTGCCCCGAAGCAGGCCGATAGGATGCGCCGGAGATAGACGGGGACCCCATGATACTCGAGTGCCCGTCCAATCTCCGGCCAGGGCAGAGTGTTGAATGCGTTGGTGATGTCCACCGACACCGCCATCAACACCCCCGCCCTCCTCCTCCACGACCCTATGGGTCAGGACCCGAACGTGCTGGATGGCATCCAGCGTGGATCGTTCGGGCCTGAACCCGTATTGATGGCCGTGGAGGTTCGGCCCCTCCGAGGACAGATGCTGAATGAGGCGGTCGGCAATGATGCGCTCGAGCATCTTGCCCGCCTCATCCAGCAGGCATATCGGCCTGAAGGCCGGCGCGCCGCCAGGCGCTTTGCTCTCCTTCGGGAGGAGGACAAACCTGGCCCTCCTCCACTCTGGAGGGAATGCCCCCTCCCTGAGGCACCTGTTTATGAGAACCCGCATGGCCTCGGACAGGCTTCCCTCGCCGAAGGCGAGAGCGGCCAGGAATGCCATCGGGCCAGGAGCTTTCCACTTGGCCCCGAGTCTTTTCCTGACCCCGGCGAGCTCCTCTGGATCGACCTCCAGGCTCTCGTCCCAGTCCCCGTCCCGTAACTCGGGAACAGGGATCTGTGGGGGCTCCCTTCCACCCTCGGAAAGAGGGTGTCCAGGAGCCCCTCGAGAGTCTGGTGGTCTAGAGTTCCTCCGATTGCCTTGTGTCAAAGTTGCCAGCTGGAGCTGGCTCCCTTTTTACAAAGTTTGACGGTGGGGGAAGAGGCTTCCCTATTTCCACCCCTTTTTCGGTCGCTTACTCTTTCTTTTTTCGTTCCCTCTTCTTGGAGGCGGAGAGTTTACAGCCGAGCCCCTTAATTTATTGCCCGAAGGCCTCCCGGCCTCAGCACATATCTTGCATCTTACCGTAGCCTCCTCGCACTTTTTGGCACGGTGGATAGGGTTACCGCAGCGCTAACAGGTGTCACTGCGGTCAATGGCGCACGTGTCCCCGCTCAAGACCAAGATCCGTGAATACTAGGTGTGTCGGTAATTCCTTTCCGGTTTTTTCGCTAAAGAAAACACGTTATTTACAATGGATAGTTAAAATATATTTATTCAAAGTATTGGCCATTTGATTCTATACATTTTGCCCATCTCTCAGGCAATTTATGGATGACATTCCAAAAGAACTGTTTCTCCTTTGAGCTAAACCATTCATCGAGCCATTTTTTAACTTCTTCGAAATCGGCGAAGTACTGCTCTGCAAGCGCGTGCCCCATCGATGCGAAAAGGTGGTAGTCGGATGGAGCCAGGTCTGGAGAGTACGGCGGGTGCGATAAAACTTCCCATCCAAGTGATTTCAACACTTCTTTGACTGGTTTTGCTGTATGAGACGGCGCGTTGTCATACTGCAAAATCACCTTATCATGTCTTTGAGCGTATTGTGGACGTTTTTCGATCAATGCACAGTTCAAATTGATCATTTGTTGTTGATAGCGATCAGTATTAACTGTTTCTCCAGGTTTCAACAGTTCATAATATACGACACCAACCTGGTCCCACCAGACACAGAGCATGATCTTGCGACCAAAGCGATTTGGCCTTGCAGTCGATGGGCCGCCTTCGCCAGGTATAACCATGATTTTTTTCGCTTGGATTTTCGAAATAAATCCATTTTTCATCACCCGTTACTATTCGATGCAGAAATGACTTCCTTTCATACCTTTGAAGCATTTCACTGACGATTTTTCGATTTTCCAATTGCCTGTCATTCAATTCATGTGGCACCCATCTTCCCATCTTTTGGATCTTTCCCATCGCTTGTAATCGTTCACAAATTGCTACTCGGCTCACATTCAACTTTTCTGCCAATTGTTTTTGAGTTTGTGTTGGGTCTTCATTCAATAACTCCTGCAATTCCGCATCTTCAAACGTTTTCGGCCTACCAGGACGTTTTTTGTCTTGAACGTTGAAATCACCACATTTGAATTGTCGAAACCACGTTTCACATGTTCTTATGGTTGGAGCATGCTCACCGTAAGTCTCTACCAGCAAACGATGACTTTCAGCGACTTTTTTCTTTTGATTAAATAAGAAAAGTAATGCGTGCCGCAAATGCACGTTTTCAGGCACAAAACTCGACATTTTCAAAAAATTATTAATCTATAACGCTGTTATTTTGGCGGAACGTAACTTGTGTAGTTTTGAGGTTAATGTCAGTAGAATAAAATGACATATGTATCAAATCATAACATTGCATACTTATGGCTATGTGACATCTGTTACAAAAACCGGAAAGTATTAGGTGGTTCGGAAAGTTCGTTTCAAATTTTTGAAATAAATTAAGAGCGCAATATTTTACACAGAGAGGAACTTTATTGAAGCAAATATGTACCGTTTTGTTCAACGACCTTGGCCCATTTTTCAGGAAGCTGCATGATGCCTTTGCTCCAAAATAAAGGTTTCTTATTGGCGAAGAATTTATCAAGATGACTTTTGAGGACTTTCAAAGACTCGAATTTCTTATCCCGAAGAAAATTTTTTAAAGAAAGAAATAGATAGTAGTCAGATGGGCAAGGTCGGGAGAATATGGAGGATGAGGAAGAACGTCCCATTCGAAGTCTAACAGCTTCCTACGGATAGACATTGCGACGTGAGGTCTGGCGTTATCATGATGGAAAACAATTCCACGCCTGTTGGCCAATTCAGGGCGCTTCCGTGCGATGGCAGTCTTCAGTTCGTCCAGTTGAAGGCTGTACTTCGCCGCGTTGATGGTTTCGTTTGGTTGAAAAAGCTCATAATATACCACGCCCTTAAAATCCCACCAATACTCAGAAGAACCTTTTCCGCGTGAAGCCCCGGCTTGGCCACTGTTTGCGTAGACGCGTCGCTCGTTCCCCACGACCTCTTGCGGCTAACATAATTGTATAGGATCCAACTTTCATCGCCTGTTATGATCCTCTTCAAGAACGGTTCTTTTTGGTGCCGTTGAAGCAGCATATCGCAACGTTCACACGTTCCAGCAATCTATGAGCCCGCTAAGAAACTTCGCAGATCTTCCTAAGTGCAACTATTCAGCATATCGCAGACGTTCACACGTTTCAGCAACTGCCGTTCATTCATTTCGTGTGGCACCCACACATCCAGTCGACTTGAGAATCCTAGCTTCTTCAGATGGTCATGCACGGTGGAAACAGACTTGTGCAGAATGTCGGCGAGTTCTCTAACTGTCACTCGAGGATTTTCGTGCACGAGATCCATAAGAAGCGTTTCATCAACCTCCTGAGGCCGGTCTGAGCGAGCTTGATCTTCCATGTTGAAATCGTCAGCTTCGAATCTCCGATACCATTTCGAACTGTCTGGTGAGTGACGCAGGCATCTCCATATACTGAGAACATCTCATTCAGGGTCTGCGAAGCCGTGAAGCCACGTTTAAAGCAATATAGCATCACATGACGAAAATGGACTTTTTGGTTCTCCATTTTTCAAACTGATTTCTGACGAAATAGTTGCACTTAGGAAGATCTGCGAAGTTTCTTAGCGGCTCATAGATCCGGGAATGTTGTTGACAAACATAAAATCGTTTAGAGCGCCCTCGTTCTTACTGATTACATAGAAATGTGGAGCGCGCGAAATTTGAAACGAACTTTCCGACAACCTAATAATTACCGACATACCTGGTACTTGTGAAAAATATTTCACGAAAAACCAGTGGTAAATTCAAGGAGGAGAGTGAGTGAATAAGAAGCTCGAAATACACTGAAGGAGCGTCACCAACGAGTGCAGTAGTCAGCCACGACCGCTGGGAGAAAATCGTATTACCACGACCGTCAAAGTGGAGCCGAGAACGACGAAAACTGCCGACCCATAGAAAGGCAGCAAGCAGTATCGTCCCGGAAAAGCTCACGAAGGAGAGGAAAGGCCCAAGCCGTCAACGCGAACATCAACTACTGGAGAACCGACCAGGGACAACAACTAGCTGAGCAACGGAGATAGTGACATCGGACCCGAGAACGACAGCGAGATTGCGACACCGAGGTACCGACCTACCGAATAGTATCACCGTCAGAGCCAGCCAGTTCGAGCCGTTCGCAACACAGCAACATGCAGTATGTGCTAATGTAAGTCGACAACGAATTATGATCATTGTATCGAGAAATTATCGCGAAGTCAGAGGGATGTCTTGAGTCATACGCAGACTTAAAGAACAAATCGTGGTTGCATAGTGAGCCGCGTTAAAATCTATAAGGCAATTCACGCAGATTCCTACAGTAAAACTATTGCACCTAGCTGAGTCAACCGTACAAGATATCGCAGAACGCGTTCGGAAAAATCTAGAGAATATTACTCATCTGAGGAAGAAATCGAACTACTCGATCAACCACACACAGAGCAACACGATTTGACTAAGCAGAAAGTGCGACCGATACTTCCCTCATAATGACCAACGCGTGCAAACAAGCGGAACATCCGTAATAAAACATAAAAGTGCGAGACTAATAATCAGTCGAACACCCAGTAATCTCTCTCTCAGGGGAGATTTTTCGTTATCATCCTACGATAGCAGTATCTTTGATCCAAACGAGATATTTAGTGAGAACGGAATGCCTGTCTCACTGGTATCAAATACGTACGCGGAAATCGCGGAAAACCGAGAGATGAGTCACGCGATCGAAAGAGAATAGCCAATATGCATAGAACGTTAACAGCGACATCAGCCGATAGACGCAAGAACCCGCGAAAATTGGTGTCGCAATTTGAAAATATTCGGTCACATCCGGACAGATCACTAACAGGTTAGTTTAGGGTAGACACGGACGACTATTTGCTTTACTCGAAATAATAATAGAAGGAATAGAAGATTTAAAAAATAAGTCCGATACAACGCGCAAATACTTGCGCGAGGAAAACTTCGGAATAGCTCTCACCGACGCCGCGTCAGTAGAGGCCATACGAGCGAGATTCATGTACAGACTATATCAAAAGATAAATAACGTCGACCGATACCCAGAAATCACGCTAGACTGCGCGAAAACAAAGGATCACACTAACTGCGTGTAATTACGCATTTGAAATATACACCCGCAGATGAAGCTGCATTAGTAAGGGCAATAATTTGCACGAAAATTAAAAGGAATAGCGTTAATCGAGATAAAAAATTGAAATTTGCGCAACTACGGCACTGGTTAAAGAACACATTAGAGGCGTGTTACGTGAGAAAAAGAAATCCACAACACGGCTACATCCGGAATTTAACTATGCACAACAACCGGGAGAAGAAGCACATGTCTTCGGGAAACGAGTAGAAAACTTGGCGGACGAACTATTTACGACGACTACCGAGGCAACGAGTTGTATTACATATGATAAATTTGCACAATCAAGAAGCAACAGAAGGAAGTCTACAAATGATCAACAACTTATTTGATGTTTTATTCCAGAAATTTACGTAAAAATTTATAAACGTCCAATAAGTCCGGATAATTACGATGCTTTTTATGTAAAGTAGAGGAATATAA
>NW_020230675.1:0-66088 GCF_003227715.2 Harpegnathos saltator | reverse complement strand
CTCGAGGGATACGAAGACTTAGAGGAGGCTTTACTAAAAGCCATACAATTATCTAAACACTAGAGACTGAGACAAGTAGGCGCAAATCTTCTTTTCCAAATCGACCACTCCCTTTAGCGCGACAGGACACAAACCCTTCAATTCGAGCCCTCAATTTAACCCTCCTATCAAAACAATCAACTCGCCAAATACTGCAGCGATCGCCAATCCCCCTTCGTGAAACCTCTGATTCCAGGGCAACTTTTAACCCGAATAGTAAATCAGACGGTAGGCCATTGACAAAACTCTCTAATGTGTCCCTGTCTACAGTGTCGATTATCCATCTGTCTAAGTGTCGGTTTTGTACTAATTCACAGTCTAAAATGGCTGTGCGTAATTCTTTTATCCGCGCGATATAATCAAAAATTGATTCTTGAGGCTTCATATACGCATTGCCTAATTCGCCTCTATATTGATTGAGAGATTTATTTGGCCCGAATATTAATTTTAATTTTTGCAATAATTCCGCGACGCTATCATAACGTGAGCCTTCTACAGCAGTGTATGCATGTCCTTGCAGTTTACTTAAAATTAGTTGACATAGGTAAGGTTCGTGTGACGTGGGTATTAAATCGAGTGCTCTCTCGCATGTTTTACAAAATTGGAATACGGACATCCGTTGTCCATCGTACTTAGGAATTGAATCAGCTATATCTTTCAAACGAATAAATGGGGCATCGACAGGTGAATTTGGAGGAGGAGGGCACGTGGTTGGTTCGTGATGACGCGGAGATGCCTGTCGAGGACTTACTTGTGGAGTGCGTGCGTTAATGTGTTCGCGTTGGCTTTGCAAGGAAGCTACTTGCCTATCTAAATGCTGTATATGTGAGGGTATTTCTCTGAGACTCGCTAAATCCCGTTGCATGATTTCTATTAGTTTGACTAAATTTAATATGTCGGTAGGAGAGCTTAGATGTGTCGATTCCCGTGCTTCAATTTCTGCTTGTCGTCTTTCTAAATCTAGCTGTTGCGCCTGAAGGGCTTCGCTTTGTTCACGTATAATTTTCTCCTTTTCGCCCATGCGTTTGGTAAGAATGTCTACCTCGATCGCTGTCAGGGCCTGTCCCTGTTCTTCTGATTCTGATTGCGACTTGTCCGTCCCGGACAAAGATTTATTTGAACGCGTATGATATGCCATTGCGAAATGAAACTACGAACTATATTATGCAAAAGAAATGCTCCTAAGAGTTCGAGAAACCCCACGAGTTTCACCTAAATGTACGAGGGTTGTAAGAAAATTCTAACTCCTAAAAGAAGAACGTTCTAAGTATATACAAAAAGTTATCAACGTATTCTAGAGATAAGGCTAGGATCAACGGTAAACAAGAGGATGCTCCTAAGAGGTTGTGTAAGAAACGTAAAATGTTCCCCCTATTCCGAAATTTTGGCCTATCCCACCGCTGCCACCAAAAGTTGTTGTTGTGTAACGTCTCGCGTCTCCCTAGGGATCGTGATCCGCCTGCTCTCTATTTATTTAGGCCTACCTGCTTACACCGGCACTGCCTGGGATGCCGAGAGCTTTTCCGGACAGATGGTGAAAGGGGGAAATATGGTGATTGTAGGTGATATAAAGATTATGGCTATTGATAGGAATAGAGACTAAACAATTGTTTATTTAACAATGAGACAATATGATAGTTAAAAGTGTAATATAAATGAGTGATAATACTTATAGTTATATAATTAATGAATACAAATGTGGTTTACATTATATAGCTGCTGGTAATGAGTTACAATGAAGTGTTGAGAGAATGTACAGTTATCCTGCCCGGTGGAGGTAATGAAGGTGGTACGGTAATTTGCGAGGAGTTCCAGTGAGAGAATAGGACTCCAGTTGGTAAATGTAGGTGGCTGTTTTGTTGTTGAAAGTGTCGTCCTGTGTTAAATCTATCAATTCTATGTCTAGAGTTTCTGTCGTTGAACGCTGTTTAACCAGCCGAGGGTTGCGCGTGTGAGCCCTGTAAGAGCTTGGTAAAGAATGCGAATCCGGAATGAAGTGTCTTTGTGCGGAATGTAATGGACGTGGAGCGTATTTAAATGTGCTTATGAGTCTGTTTTGTAATAAAAACTTGATGTACGATGGAGGAACTAGATCGTGCCCCGTGATATCTTGTATTATACGGGGTTTGGTGGGGTCCATGTGTTGAGACAACAGGGCCGCTCGTCGGCAAGCTTCCTTACGTAGCTGCCTTGCCTTCTGTTTAACGCCCCCGCGATGTTTATTTGGCATCTAACGGATTGAGTTTAAGAATAACATTTTTGGTCGGACAAGTTAAAATAGCAATTGATAAAATTAATTATTGAGTGAAAAGGACTCTTGTGACTTTAGTTATCCGTTGCCAGGGTACTATAAAAGTACTAATAATTAATGCTTACTACCATGCTTTGGCAGGGTTAGGTTATGCGGATTGTAGGAGAAGGATAATTGAGGCGGGTGGCGGCTGTCAGCTGCGCCCCTGAGATTGAAGGATGCTAAGCACTGTACAGGTTATTAATTCACAAGTTAAATTTCCTGATCTTGATGGAAAAGGGGTGGTCTTATGAGTTGGACGGGATGGATAGGATGCTTGAGCCGAGAGGCACCCGTAAGGCGCTCCTCAGTCTGGACAAGGATAGAGGCGGGTAGCTCCAGTAAGGCGCTTCCCTAAAAGTGAGCAAGATCTATGCTTAATAATGTAAGATTCAGATTTAATGGTTAATGAACTATAAATTCCTCTGGCAAGAGATGTTATGGCACCAATTGATTTAAGTAACTGAATAAAAAGGACAAAGATTTATGAATGCTTAATATCTTCCTTTCAAGAAAATGCTCGAATAAGAGGAAAAAGGCTGCCGATAAAACAAGGATGCTGCATAAAATTAAAATGCTTAGTAGAAAATATTGAAGGATTGTATGCCGATGCAATGGCATATGTTCGTTGTACAAGAGAATCGGTGATTTTAATGGAATTGTACAATAGCAAGTAACACAGTGAGGTAATTAAGGCGTATGCCGATGCAATGGCACACGTCTACACATACACAATAAAATCAGTTACAATTCAATAAATGCATATACATATATATATGTGGGTGGGGAAGGATGCACTTCATGAAATGATTTATATTATTCCAGCTTTTATAATGGATAATGTCAAGATCTTGTCGTTATTAAGAATATACTTTCGTCTAAATAAACAATGAGATTGTAAAAATATTATTAATCTGAAACCTTAGTAACTTGATTGTTTAATATAGAATAGTCTTTACGGGTAATGGTAATAGCAGAACGCAGTATATTTTATATGTGCAAGTGCAGGTTACAGTGGAAACAGTGGGAATATTATATCAAGTACATAATTATACATGAAATTATAAAGGCATATAAATGTCTTATAACTAAAATAGCTAATGAGAGAGATAGATAGAAGGCTAACATGAAGGAACGTCTCTGTGAGTCCTTGTTACGAGATAATTGTAATTTTTATTTTTATTCAATGTCTATTAACGAGGTGAAGGCCTAGGAGGTTGGAGTAAGCAGATTTTCAAAGCAGAGTCTCCGGCGTAAGGAATCCGCCTGGAGACGATGTCAGAGTGGTGGGATGCCACTGCTGATAAGGATTCTGACTATACCAATACGGCTCTGTGCTTGGCACCGATGCCGTGCGCGCGTAACCCTGTGCTTAGCACCGATGTCATGCGCCCGCAAGGAGGAATGGAAAGGGAATAATAAGTGTGTGAGGGTAGTTCACTGCGTTGACAGACACTGGGGTTTCGTAATCACGATTTAGAAAAAGAAGAATCTGAAGATTGTCTCTCTCTCTCTCTCTTTATATATATACTAGCTTGTATAGCGTATCCTAAGGAAATCGGAACGAAATTCTAAGAGCGGTTTGACAAACTAAACGTAGATAATACACTATTCGGATTATAATGAATGGTCCTTATGTAAGGCAGTTACGAACCGACATGAACGAAAATTTCAGCGTGACGCTATGGTATCTGTTAAATAATTCGACTTGGCGTATGGTGAAACGTCACTGCTTCACTCGCGTAACAATGTTCCTAAGGCTTAGATCGCGATTGTATTTCACTTGCGCGAAACGCGGTGTATGTGAGTGTTGTGCATTAAAATATTATATACTTACTATTTATTTCAGTAGCTCAGACTTTTGCAGAGAAATCTCAAAGAACAGGCTTTTTTATTCCAGAATACTCTCAATACTATTGGGACCACTCTAGCCACGGCACAACTCGAGCGGGGAGTCGACTTATCCGCACACTTTGAGTATTATGAAACACCGTGGATGTTCTGGCAAGTTTCCTAAGAAATCTTCCAGATTTTGAATAGCACAAGGCAAAGGCTCTGAAGGAAAGTAGGAAGAGGCTCTTATGCGAGACGACCGTTATCTGTGGTGGCACGGTCGCTCAGAGACACTTTTCCTCTTTGCGTCAGATTAACAAAGAAGTCTTGGAGGCTCTCCTAAGAGGCATGTCTGTACTGTATGAACTTCCGATGTCGACTCTGCGGTGGGAGCTGCTCCCGGGGCCTCGTTCGGTCCGGACAATGGAACTCAAAAGTGGGGTAGGCTATATGGTAGGAGTAATGGGATTATACGAGAGGGATCCAGAGTAGGAGCGTTCAAGGTTTTTCAGAGTGGGACTGAGTGGCGTGATGCTGACGGGGCATCGAGACATCTCGGCGCGCCGCCGGATGTGATAAGGAGCGTGGTCAACAGGATGCCCTATGTTACCTGATATGGGCTCGGGTTACTCGGGGATTCCAGAGCACCTTCGGTGGCCCGGCTGCGTGCGTGCCTTATCTTTGAGACTTCCTGTCGCCAGTCTGACTTATTAATTTATATGTGCGCGTAATTATTTATGCCTTATAATATTATAAGAAATGGTTAATATTATATATGTGTGGTTCTTAAGGTTATAATATACGCCTAATTTAGTATTATATGAATAGTGTAATAGAAAGTTATAATGTTAATTAGTTATGATTTTTATAAAGACAATATGCATGTGTTATAATAAAAGAGATATTTGTTATTAATGTTTAAATGTGGTTATTAAGAATTATTATAAGAAATGCATATTGTTAACAGTGGGTTTTAGAGTGTAGAGATTTATAATATTGTTAACTGGAAAATTAGGATTTCTTATTACAGGGATCCTTATTATTACTGTTGTTAAATTAATGTTTCTCGGCAAGGCTGAGTTCTACCATAGGGCTCTCTACTTACGTATGTCGGTAAGATAGATCCCTTGGGTAGGTTTCGTTATTATTGGCGTCGGTAATTAATTAACAATTGTTATAAACGGTTCTTATGTATAAATTACCGACTTTTAGACCTTATAGAAGCTTATGGTAATAGAAGATTCGATGAACAATTAATTTTTATTATTAGTGATGAGTTCAAGCCGTTGTACTGTACGAACGAATTTAAAAGAGTGCAATATTTAAGAGGAGCTTGAACGTGGACAGAAGGCTTAAATTAAATTAAATAAAGTATTTAAACGTGACCAAGGCAAAAATGGTGGATTTCCAAGCTAAATAGGATATTTAAACGACCCCTGAACTTAAATAAATGAGGTTTATTAAATTTTGAGTAAAAATTACCAAATTTTGAGAATGTACTGTCAGAAGGATTCTCTGTTTGTGGGCAAGAATTAATTGTTTTCGTTTGGCATTATTTCCTTTTGTAATTAATATTCTGAGGTTTTGACATTTGCTTATGTTTCACTAAAATGTTCTCTATGTACGTAGGTGTTAAAAATATTTTAAATTGACTTTTCTTAATTTTCACGGAAGGTACGCATTACTGATGTCCCAATAGTCCCTGCGTATGAATTTTAGAATTTTCTGAAGTCTACTGGTAAGTAACATTGTTGGTTTATTATTAATTGTTAATGTTTTTCAAAATGTTAATATGGTCGTTAAATAGAGGTCTTTTAATGCTATTGTTAGCAATTAAGATTTTTCTTCTAGGCCTTATAGTTACTGAGAAAAACATGCCTTTTCCTGATTGGTCGAGACATTCAAATAGCCATAACTTCTAAACTATCGATTTTACAGAAATTTTATTAGGACATAATTTGTAATACTTTGAAGAAGCCTTAAATCGCACCGCGCGATTTTCTAAAATTATTATTATTTTAAAAGATATGAACTTTTATCGATATATTTTAATAGTAACAATTACCCTCTATGGTTGAATCTACCTATATGTCTCGCTGGCCTTTTAATGTAGAGGCGAAAAAATGATATGGTGGAGAGAACGTCGCAGGACGTTACAGCTGCTGACTCCCGTAGTCGTCGTAGCAGTACCACGACGGCAATGGTACGAACGATTCGTACGAACGATTCGACCAGATATTAGCGGAAAAGTTCATCCTGTGTACGATTTCGATTTGAATTTGGTTCGATTCCTGCGCGTTGTCGATGATCGTGGAATCGTAGAGGCTGCTCCAGCTGTATCCATTCCTGATCCCGCGACGTATCACTCGCGTTTCACCGGTGACGGATCGCTGCTCGCAGTTCGTCGCGCGGACTTGCTCTCTCAGGACGATCAAGTACCCAAGGATGCGTTTTCTCTCGCGCGTCTTATCGGTAGATGGGTTTATGTCTCAATGGTCGACGATTCGACCGTTACCATTCGAATCGAATCGTCCACAGAAGCAGTACGCATACGCTTGCCGACTCGCGTGAAGATAGAGTTCCTTCCAAGCGCAATCAAATCGTATGGCAGCAGCATCAATATTCGCTTTGGTCGTCAGAGTTCGTGTTCCATAGCGATCAGAGATGACATCGAAGATCTGGTCGCCCAGTTCTTTACGGTGATTATGTAGAATATTACGCGCGACAGATTGAGCCGAATCGTTTCGAACGTGTGCCTCGATCCAGTGAACGATATCGCATAGAGGTCAAAGATTTGAAATGGCTTTGTCGCGACGAATACGACGATGAACCGGCTCTTCGAGTATTCAACGAGTGGGTAGGGTAAGTTAGGTGTTGCGTTTCGCGACGGTGCTTTGCCTGACTGTATCACTACGACCACCACTGCGTTGTCGAACGGTACGTTTATTGCCAGGCATCGGTGGCTGCTGCTCCGGCTCTAGCTATTTGTCCGTGTTCCTGCGACTGCGTTTGGCCGCGGTGATGGTGGTGGTGCCGGCCCCAGAGTTTCCAAGATAAAGCTGCCTGAGCCTCCGTTATAGCATCGGCTAAACGGTCGTACAAATTTGTTATGTCGTTGCCCAAGACCTAGCCGCTGCGTCGTAACTTTTCCGCATCCAGACACGAGACGACTGTATAGGCAATCGCGCGAAGCGACTCGTACGTGTCGAGCGATGTTCGATGCCACAGAGTTCGCAAGAGCTCATGCGCATTCTCGTTGCGCAGTATGACGTTCGAGCGTAGCTTCTCGATAATATCCACGACTGTAGCGATTCGATCGCAATTACAATGCGTCATGAACGATTTGTATGTTTCGTAGAGAACAGTTAGCGATTGACTTGACAATACATTGAACACCAATCGATCGAGCGGGCAATGCAACGGATAACTGATCATGCCGAACATGACGCTGACAACGCGCGGCTTCTCGTATGGAGTTGTCGAAATGCGCTACTAGCGACCATATGTCAGCGTTTCATACAATATCGTGACATCTGGATCGCTTCCGACGCGGCCAAGTATCTTGCGGATTTCCATCAAAACCCGCGGCGATACGCCTAATAATTTTACTATAAGTTCTCTCGCTGTGTCAATTATGGAATCCAGCCAAGCAATCTCGTCGAACAAGTCTTTGTGGTCATTGTCGGATAATGGTGCCGGCGGCGGCGGCGGCGATAGCGGTGGCGACGACGGTGACGTTTCATCGTCCGAAGTTTCGGCAATTTCTGCAGCAGCGGTGGCGGTTGCTACCTTGGAGTTACCGCCGCCGGCGTTACTGCCTCTACCGAACATCGAGGCCAAGAACGACGAGGAGCCACCAGATGACATAACGGTCGACAATGTCGACAATTATGGGATGACGACGAACAGTGCTTTGAACAGTGACAGTGACGCTCACGATGATGCTTACGACAACGATGACATTCACGACGAATTAGCACGAATTGATTCTGGGAAAAATGTTAAACGATTCAACCTGCGCTCGTTCACGTTGTTCAACTCCACGATACGTTGTGCTCGATGTTGCTTTCCGTTTAAAACAAACATATCTTGCGTGTTCCGTAGAAAAAATCGCACACGATGCAGCTCCATTAGCTCCAATTCGAACGAATCTAGAAATTCCAGCATTTTGAACGCTGCTGCCGCTACTGCTACCATGACGTCGGCATCCGGGCAAGAAAGCAACGACAGCAGCGCGGACGGGCTCGAGTTTACCCTACGGTTTATCGGTTCTACCGAGACGAGGAAGAAACAGGGCGGTAGACGCAAAGCTTCACTCTTGCACCGAATCAGTCGCAGATGTGTATCGTCGCAAGCGGCGCAAAAACGACGAAACGCCAGCGAGATCAATGTCGATTTGTTCACTCGATGCTGTTCTCCAAAACATGAATGACAATGAAGACTATTCTTCTCTTCTGAAACAACCATTCGTGTTGCGTAAAATGCTCTGCTTGGACGGTCGAATAGGACAGGCACTGGTGCGAGCAAAACAACGCGCCTATGGCAAACAGTCCGATCGATGCGTTGCTGCGTGTGCTACCATGACACGCGTAGACATAAACATGTACGTCTTTGAGTGTCACGAACGACGGCGGTCACTAACGAGCGCCGACGATTCTCTCGTCGTTACAACTTGTTCTCATTCTGGTACCGCGCTATTGCTGCGTCTCGTCTCTATGGTTATGCAAGATGTACAACAGCGAGGTTTGAATGCTAAGCACGTTAGAGCAGCCGGGGCCGACCGATTCCATGGCGAAAACGAGAACGGTGACGGTGGCAATGCCACCACGACAACAAACGCCGCGGCATCATCGTACATTGGTTTGAACAGAAGCTGTTCTCAGCGACGTACCATCGAGATATGCTGCATCGTGAACACCCCGAAACGCGACGAAAGTGATCTGGTGCAACTTCGGAATTCGAGCCTCGGCTTTGAAGTGGTTGCGCGCGGAAAGTCACGAGCCATTGTTCGTTTCACAATGGATCGTCGTGGGATCGCGGCAACGCTCGCTCGTTTGCGCAAATTGCCTCGATTGATATTTGTCAGCTGCAAAAATCTCGTGTATCGCGGTATCATTGCGGCTGCTGCCTCTGCTGCTCGCAATACCATGGCGGCGGCTGACGAGCTTTCACGCAGGCTATTGTACGTAGCAAACTTTACGGCCTATCACGCGTATCACGAGAGCGAAGGCACTATCGACGAACAGCAATTTGGAAACAAGCGGAGGCACATGCGTTCTTTGCTCTTTCTCTTGGCTGTTGTTAACGCTAAAATGCTATGCGTTAGCAACGGTCGCAATCTCAACTTGGCGCTCAATATGCAGAGTATCGGAAAAACGTACAACGATGCCGGTTACCATATGTTTGCAGAAAACAGCATTCAACAAATTCGTAAAATCCGCAGGGGCACCGAAGCAACCACCTTTGCGACTCGCGGACATCAAGTTGATCGATACTTGGGCAAAGTGTCTCGCGTAGGCATCAATGCGGTGCGGCTGAGACGGCACTTGTGCGATTGCCGGAATGACAAGGTATCATCGGTCGAGCAGCGCTCGCCCGCTCACTCGTTATCGTTTGAACACCACGACCATGTAGGTGGTAGGCGACTGTAAGAGATAGCGTGGTGAGGGAACAAACGCGAGTGAGGAATAAACATGAATCGTCCACGCGACGCCAAGGGGAAGTTTCTGCCATTGAACAAGGGCGGTGACGGCTGTCGTGATCGCAGCAAATGCCGCGGTGTAACAATGAAAAGACACAGGTGTCGGAAGCGTCGTCGCGTTGATAGAGGAGTGGGCGCTCCGCGTAAATCGGAAGAATTTGTACTAAATCCCACGGAAGCATTCGCCAACGTGGATCCGTATCGACGACCGACGAAAAATCTCACGTCCACACGCGCCCCGAAGACATCGGCGCAAGAGCGAAGCAAACTCGTTGATCTACGAGGACGCAAATGCTATGTGGACGGCACGTGCGAAATAGCCATCGACACCAAGGCCGAGGGACGACGACTGCAGTATGCACTGCATGAAAATATCAAAGCGGGTAGATCACAATTGCCGCGCGCACCGCTGCCGCTGCCCAAACGTCGTCGTCGTCGTCAAGTCTAGTACGACGACGATGTCGAAAGTGGAAGACTTTGCGACTATTGTAAGCGACAGATGCAAGAGATACGATGAAAATGATGTTATTCACTATCGTTGTTGTTGTTGTGTATCAACATGTAGCGACGGAATGAAAATAAAAAATTGATGCATCTTTCATAATTTTTTCCATCTTCCCCTTTCCGTTCGTTCATTTCTTCGCTTACGCGTTGAATTCGTTCTCAAGAGCGACAATCATGCGAATATTTTCGAGCAATGCAGCTCACGCGGCTCGTTACCGCGCGCGCGATTTCTCAACACGAACGTTCGCGCTCCTGTGTAACCAAGTAACAGCGTGGCGACATCGTCGGATCATACAGAGTGTCTTAAAAATACCGGAACCCACGGATAACTTTGCAAGATCAAGTTTTCATGAAAAACTCTACTTAAAAAAGTTGTAGAATATCAAGTAATGGACTTGATAGCGACCTTGAATTTAATCTTGGCCATGACTTTCAAGATTATTTGGCGGTCAACTTAAAAAATTTAAATGGGATCATCCCTAAGTAGATAAACTAGGGAGATTCTAACTCAAATTGCTAATTAATTATGCAAAAGACATTATTTATTAATTACAAAATTTTTTAATTAATAAATAATATCTTTTGCATAATTAATTAGCAATTTGAGTTAGAACCCCCTAGTCTATCTACTCCCCTATCTTTTATTACACTTTTTTTCTATCACTTAATTTGAACAACTTTTGTCTGCAACAGTTTTTCATTTGTCTAATATTTTTCTAGATATTGAAGGAAAACTTGATAATTTTTTCAACTTACGATATTTCGCTAACTATTTGTCGGAAGAAAAAGTGGTACTAGACTTTCTTGCTTTATTTAGCCTCAAGAATATATTGCTACGATATCGCCCTTTTTTATCGCCACTTTTGTTAACTTACTGACTTTTGAACATTTCAAAATTATCAAATTTTCATAAAAATAAGGGCACTATTGTAACAATATATTCTTGAGACTAAATAAAGCAAGAAAGTCTAGTACCACTTTTTTTTTCGACAAATAATTAGCGAGATATCGTAAGTTAAAGATGAGAAAAAGCTATCCTCAAATACCTTAAATATGAGAAAAAGTTTTCCTCAAATACCTCAATCATTATTATCATTATCATTATTATCATTATTGTCATTTTCTTCAGCGGGTGACAGTTTTCGCCGTCACCGCTGCGCGCTGTTGCTCTCTTTCATTCTCATGCGCACGATAAACTAAACTCAACGCAGCGCGCTTTTGTGCTCGTCCAAGCGAGAATTCTACATATTTGCCACTAAGATGTGCAAGAGCGCATCCGATACCATTGCCGTTGCGCAACTAGTCAAGCGTGATTTCAGAACTGCTCCGTAATTATAGGTTAGGTTCCGGCATACACTTGTCACACCGCGTTCGCTCTCGCTTCGTTCGATCGAGTCGAGTCGGTCGGCAGCGCGAGATCGCGCAGAAAACCACCTGTTCTATATATATTTTCGAAAATACTGGAGTACAGAGCAGTAGCCCCTGGTCCTATTGTACCTCTGACTGCTCTGTACTACGGTACGTACAATAGTACCGGTGCGCGCCTGAAACAGCTAGGTACGTACCGAAAAAATGTACAACCTGTATAGTAGAGGGGGAAGCTTTGTTTGTTCATTGGTCGAAAATCAAAGTGGTGGGGGAAATTCAACCAATCAAGTACATTGTACCCCCACTACGGCGTCAATCGGCGACTTTAACGTAATGCTGCGCTACGTGTTGCTGTTGTGACTTGAATCGTGATATTGGCGGTTTTTGATACATTTCGCGCATGTAGCGAGGAAAACGAACAATGCGAGGGATGCCCGTTAGTCTTGTCGAAACGAGATTTTCGGATTTTTTCCAAGATTCGAGAGAAAACAAACGACACGAGAGATGCACGTCAGTCTTGCCAAATCGAGGTTTTCGAATTTTTCCCAAGATTCGGGAGAAAACGAACGATTCGAGAGATGCACATCTGCTTTGCCGAATCGAGGTCTTCGTATTTTTTGCAAGAAGGGGGGGGGGGAACGAGCGATGCATGAGATGCCCGTCAGCCTTGCCAAGTCGAGGCTTTCAGATCTTTTCCAAGAGTCAGGAGAAAACGAACGATTCGAGAGATGCACGTCAGCCTTGCCGAATCAAGGTTTCTGATTTTTTACAAAATTCGGAAGAAAACAAACGATGCGAGAGATACCCGTCTGCCTTGCCGAATCGAGGTTTTCATATTTTTTTCAAGGTTCGGGATAAAAGGAATGAGGCGAGAGGTGCTCGTTTGCCTTGCTGAATCGAGGTGATCGTTTTTTTTCTTACAGGGGGGGGAGAATACGAGCGAATCGAGAGATGCCCGTTTGCCCTTGCCGAATCGAGGTTTTCATATTTTTTTCAAGATTCGGAAGAAAACGGACGAGGCGGGAGATGTTCGTCTGCCTTGCTGAGTCGAGGTGATCGTTTTTTTCCTACAAGGGGGAGAAAACGAGCGAATCGAGTGATGCCCGTTTGCGTTGCCGAAACAAGGTTTTCATATTTTTTTCAAGATTCGGGAGAAACCGGACGAGGCGGAAATGCTCGTTTGCCTTGCTGAATCGAGGTGATCGCTTTTTTCCTACTGGGGGAAGAAAACGAGCGAATCGAGAGATGCCCATCAGCCCTGCCGAATCGAGTTTTTCATATTTCTTTCAAGATTCGGATAAAGACGGACGAGGCGAGAGATACTCGTTTGTCTTGCTGAATCGAGGAGACCGTTCTTTTCCAAAGAGGGGGGGATGAAGCGAACGATACGAGAGATGCTCGTCTGCCTTGCTGAGTCGAGGTGTTCGTTATCTTTCCGATGAGGGGGGATGAAACGAGCAATGCGAGAGATACCCGTCTGCCTTGCTGGGCCGAAGTGTCTGTTTCTTTCCGAAGAGGGGGGATGAAGCCAACGATGCGAGAGATTCCCGTCAGCCCTGCTGAGTCGAGATTTCTGCTTTTTTTCGAAGAGGGGAGATGAAGCGAACGATGCGAGAGATGCTCGTTTGCCTTGCTGGATCGAGGTGATCGTTGTTTTCCTACAGGGGGAAGAAAACGAGCGAATCGAGAGATGCCCGTTTGCTTTGCCGAATCGAGTTTTTCATATTTTTTTCAAGATTCGGGTAAAAACGGACGAGGCGAGAGATGCTCGTCTGCCTTGCCGTGTCGAAGTGTTCGTTATCTTTCCTAAAGAAGGGAGAAAACGAGTGATGCGAGAGACGCACGTAAGCCTTGCCGACTCGAGGTGTCCGTTTTTTTCCGAAGAGGGGGAATGAAGCGGACGAGCGAGAGATGCCCGTCAGCCCTGCCGATTCGAGTTTTTCATATTTTTTTCAAGATTCGGGAGAAAACGACCGATGCGAGAGATGCCCGTCTGCCTTGCCTTGTCGAGGTGTTCGTTATCTTTCCTAAAAAAGGGAGAAAACGAGCGGTGCAAGAGACGCACATAAGCCTTGCCGACTCGAGTTTTTCACATTTTTTTCAAGATTCGAGTAAAAACGGACGAGGCGAGAGATGCTCGTTTGCCTTGCTGAGTCGTGGTGAACGTTCATTTCTACAGGGGGAAGAAAACGAGCGAATCGAATAATGCCCGTTTGCTTTGCCGAATCGATATTTTCATATTTTTTTCGAGATTCGGATAAAAACGGACGAGGCGAGAGATGCTCGTTTGCCTTGCTGAGTCGTGGTGAACGTTCATTCCTACAGGGGAAGAAAACGAGCGAATCGAATACTGCCCGTTTGCTTTGCCGAATCGGGATTTTCATATTTTTTTCAAGATTCGGATAAAAACGGACGAGGCGAGAAATGCTCGTTTGCCTTGCTGAGTCGTGGTGAACGTTCATTCGTACAGGGGAAAAAAAACGTGCGAATCGAATAATGCCAATTTGCTTTGCCGAATCGAGATTTTCAGATTTTTTTCAAGATTCGGTAGAAAAAAAACGGACGAGGCAGGAAATGCTCGTCTGCCTTGCCAAAGCAAGCTCTGCATATTGTTTTCAAAAAGATTTCGATGCATGATAGAAAACGATCGACGCAAGCGATGCCCATCTACCTTGCCGAAGCGAGGTTTTTGAATTTTTTTCCAAGATTCGGCAGAAAACGAACTATGTGAGAGATGCCTGTCTGCTTTGCTGACTCGAGGTGTTACTTTTTCTTCCTAGAGGGGGGAGGAGAAAGCAAACGGTACGAGAGGTGCCCATCAGCTTTGTCGACTCGAGGTGTTCGTTTCTTTTCTAGAGGGAGGGGGGGAACGAACGATGCGAGAGTTGCCCTTCTGCCTTGCCGAATCGAGGATTTCGAATTTGTTCCAACATTCGGCAGAGGACGAACGATGCGAGAGACTCACGTCACCCTTGCCGACTCGAGCTGTTCATTATCTTTTCTAAAGGAAGGAGAAAACGAACGATGCGAAAGATGCCCGTCAGTCTTACCGAAACGAGCTATGCATGTTCTTTTTCAAAAAGATTTCGATGCGAAGTAGAAAACGATCGACGCAAGAGGTGTACGTTATCCTTGCCGAGTCTAGCTATTAGTTTTTTCTCAAAGAGATTTGTCGCATTGCGTTCGCTCTCGCTTCGTGCGATCGAGTCGAGTCGGTCGGCAGCGCGAGATCGTACAAAAAACCACCCGTTCTATATATATTTTCGAAAATACCGGAGTACAGAGCAGTAGCACCTGGTCCTATTGTACCTCTGATTGCTCTGTATTACGGTACGTACAATAGTACCAGCGCGCGCCTGGAACGGCTAGGTACGTACCGAAAAATTGTACAAGCTGTACAGTAGAGGGGGAAGCTTTGTTTGTTCATTGGTCGAAAATCAAAGTGGTGGGGGAAATTCAACCAATCAAGTACATTGTACCCCCACCACAGCGCCAATCGGCAACTTTAATGAAACGCTGCGCGAACTGTTACTGTTGTGACCTGGATCGCGATATTGGCGATTTTTGATATATTTCTCTCATGTAGCGAGGAAAACATAATATGCAACGAAAATATCAGCGATTTCATCCTGTCGAACATGAATCTGGAAACCGGCACGAAAGTACTCTCAAATTCCCTAAGTTGCTTAAACGAACGTCTTTCATTTCGCACGTTTCGGTCGGTTTGGGGAGAAATAATATCGATCATCGCCGCGGTGGCAACTGCGATATAGTGGAGTTCTCATACAAGAAGCGACCTAGATTATGATATGTCGGAGATCTTCAGAATTGATACATTTTGAATGGCGCATGCGAGTTATATGACAAGCTCGATTGTGACGAGAAAGAAATGTTGAATCATGATTACAGTTTTGCCCCGTATAATGCGAAAATTGTTGAGAGCATTAGAATCCATGAAAGACAAGTTGAACGCGATGACATATTTTCGTCATTGTACGAACGCACTGAAGATTTTTTGCGAAAATAACGCGTTTCCTATTATTTCATGCTTGATGATTCAATGTTATATATGGGATGTTTCAAACTAGCCGAGTCACCTAATTTTTTCGTAAACGCTACATTTTAGAGAAAAACATTTCAGACAAAAGTTGTAGGGCTTTGAAGAATCTATTTATTGATGCTATAAATTTGACCTTAGGATGACCTTGAAAAGGTTCCGGTCGAAATCAACATAAAAATCTTGAACGGAAATCCCAATATTTTATTACACCATCTTTTTCAGCCGATTAATTTGAACAACTTTTGTCTAAAACATTTTTTCATTTGCCTAATATTTTTTGAGATATTTCAGGATAACTTATGGACCTTTGGAAATTTCAAAATTCATCAAATTAATCAAAAGTCAGGGCGCTATTATAAAAATATATTCTTGAGACTAAATAGAGCAGGAAAGTCTAGTACCACTTTTTCTTCTGGCAAATAGTTAGCGAGATATCGCGAGTTAAATATTGAAAAAAGTTATTAACGTGAAAGGAGGCTGCGAATGGTAGCGTAGGCCGGCCGTTTATACGGGAGCGCAGGGCAGCCATTTATACGGGAGCGCAGGGCGGCCATTTATACGGGAGCACAGGGCGGCCATTTATACGGGAGCGTGAAGCTGAAGAAGTTATCAAGTTTTCCCTGAATATCTCGAAAAATATTAGGCAAATAAAAATATTTCAGATAAGAGTTGTTCAAATTAATTAGTGGAAAAAGATGGTGTAATAAAAAGTTAGAGTTTCTATTTAAGATTTTGATGTTGATCTTGACTGGCCTTTCCAAGGTCATCCCAAGGTCAAATTTATGGCATTGATAAATAGATTCTTTGAAGCGCTACAACTTTTATCTGAAACATTTTTTTCTAAAATGTCGCGTTTACTAAAAAACACGGGTAACCCGGGTGGTCTGAGGCACCCGATATATATATATATATACAGGGTGGACCATTTTAACCTTTAATGGAGAATAACTCGACCGGTGAGCGAAATAATGAAAAAAGTTTCATACAAAAGTTGTTGGACAAGGAGGGGGACGTATGACCATATCCTTGAATTTGACCTTGACTTTGACCTTAGGGGTTATTTGAAGGTCAAATAACATTTTTTAAATGGAATTGCCTATTTTCGACCCCGCATTTGGAAAGAGCGGGAAATGTTAGAATAGGATATGGTATGATCGATAAGATCAAATGTCATGTTTTGAGGTCATTTCAAAGTCAAAAGGAACTTGTACGTGTATTCATGCGAAAATCGTATCTGTATACGGGGATTTCTAAATTATCTTCTACACTTAGCATTACCCAGAGACAACGACGTGGACGTGGTAGAATTCTGCCTCTTTCGGGGTGCTTGTTTAGAGTGAGTCCCCTTGCCTCTCACTATGCATACTTTGCTATTGTTAATCTAGCTATTCAAAAGGTTTTCGAAAGTTGCACCGTTAGCATTTATGCAATAATTGAGCCTTCTTTGGAAATGGGCCACTGTGCTGAGCAAGACATTTTGTGGAATCGCTTCACAAGCTCGTCTTATGCGATTTTCCATATCTTCTCTTGTTGTTGGTTCTTCTTCGAAACAACTTCTTTCAAATAGCCACAGAGATAAAAATCGAGTGACGTCAAATCAGGAGAACGAGGAGGCCATGCAATCGGATCCTCTCGACCAATCCATCGGTTCGGGTACCTTTCATCTAAAAACCTCCTGACTATACGTGCAAAGTGCGGTGGTGCACCATCCTGTTGGAAGAACATCCTTCGCCTAGTTTCCAAGTCTACGTTCTCCAACAAATGAGGCAATTGGTCTGTGAGCAAATCGAGGTACGTATTTGCATTCACAGTACGTTCGAAAAAGAATGGACCGACCAAGTATCCATTAACAATCCCGCACCAGACATTGAGGCTCCAGGGGTGTTGATTGTCAATCGCTCTATGCCAGTGCGGATTGGTATCGGACCAATAATGGCAATTATGCCGGTTCAACTCCCCTGTGTTCTTGAACGTCGCTTCATCGGAAAACATCACAAATCTAAAAAAATTAGGGTCCCGATCGATCTGCTGTAAGGCCCACCGGCAGAACTCGAGGCGTCGATCAAAATCTGCAGGTAATAATGTTTGGGTCAAAGTGATATGATAAGCATGGTACTTCCGAGCCTTCAAAATCCGCAAGATTGTGGACTTCGGTATTCCTGTAGATACCTCCAGTCTACGGCTCGAAATATGAGGATCGAGATAGACCGATGCCAAAATAATCAGCACTCGAACGTCATTCTCGTCATATTCGTGATGACGACGTTGACATGTCATTTGCCCAGTACGTGCCCTCGTGATCAAATTTCTGATCGTCACGTTACACGGATGTCGTCTCCTCGGAAAGCGCTGAGCGTAAAGTGCTGCGGCATTCACATGTGGCCGGTAGGAGCACGCAGAGAAAGACAATATGTCCACGTCGCTTCCGAGTAATGCTCACATTTTTCACTCGTAAGGAATTATTCGCTGAGAATACAAAATAGTGTTATCATTGTTATTATTATCATTATCCGCCCAAAAATAATATTGATAATAATAATTATAACAATAATTATTATAAAGCTAGTATAATAAATATTGTTCATTGAGATAAAACTCAATTATTATCATGCAGCTTGTCTCTTAGTATTAATAAGCAGAGATCTAGTGTGATTAAAATGGGAGATTGTACACTCAATGAGATCGTTGATATGATTTATATTTTAGGAGAATGTCGAGGTGTCTATGTGAATGCCGCAGCACTTTACGCTCAGCGCTTTCCGAGGAGACGACATCCGTGTAACGTGACGATCAGAAATTTGACCATGAGGGCACGTACTGGGCAAATGACATGTCAGCGTCGTCATCACGAATATGACGAGAATGACGTTCGAGTGCTGACTATTTTGGCATCGGTCTATCTCGATCCTCATATTTCGAGCCGTAGACTGGAGGTATCCACAGGAATATCGAAGTCCACAATCTTGCGGATTTTGAAGGCTCGGAAGTACCATGCTTATCATATCACTTTGACCCAAACATTATTACCTGCCGATTTTGATCGACGCCTCGAATTCTGCCGGTGGGCCTTACAGCAGATCGATCGGGACCCTAATTTTTTTAGATTTGTGATGTTTTCCGATGAAACGATGTTTAAGAACACAAGGGAGTTGAACCGGCATAATTGCCATTATTGGTCCGATACCAATCCGCACTGGCATAGAGCGATTGACAATCAACACCGCTGGAGCCTCAATGTCTGGTGCGGGATTGTTAATGGATACTTGGTCGGTCCATTCTTTTTCGAACGTACTGTGAATGCAAATACGTACCTCGATTTACTCACAGACCAATTGCCTCATTTGTTGGAGAACGTAGACTTGGAAACCAGGCGAAGGATGTTCTTCCAACAGGATGGTGCACCACCGCACTTTGCACGTATAGTCAGGAGGTTTTTAGATGAAAGGTACCCGAACCGATGGATTGGTCGAGAGGGTCCGATTGCATGGCCTCCTCGTTCTCCTGATTTGACGTCACTCGATTTTTATCTCTGGGGCTATTTGAAAGAAGTTGTTTTCAAAGAAGAACCAACAACAAGAGAAGATATGGAAAATCGCATAAGACGAGCTTGTGAAGCGATTCCACAAAATGTCTTGCTCAGCACAGTGGCCCATTTCCAAAGAAGGCTCAATTATTGCATAAATGCTAACGGTGCAACTTTCGAAAACCTTTTGAATAGCTAGATTAACAATAGCAAAGTATGCATAGTGAGAGGCAAGGGGATTCACTCTAAACAAGCACCCCGAAAGAGGCAGAATTCTACCACGTCCACGTCGTTGTCTCTGGATAATGCTAAGTGTAGAAGATAATTTAGAAATCCCCGTATACAGATACGATTTTCGCATGAATACACGTACAAGTTCCTTTTGACTTTGAAATGACCTCAAAACGTGACATTTGATCTTATCGATCATACCATATCCTATTCTAAAATTTCCCGCTCTTTCCACATCCAGGGTCGAAAATAGGCAATTCCATTTAAAAAATGTTATTTGACCTTCAAATAACCCCTAAGGTCAAAGTCAAGGTCAAATTCAAGGATATGGTCATACGTCCCCTTCCTTGTCCAACAACTTTTGTATGAAACTTTTTTCATTATTTCGCTCACCGGTCGAGTTATTCTCCATTAAAGGTTAAAATGGTCCACCCTATATATATATACACAAGGTGAGGAAAAAGTCCCGGACCGGTAAAATATCTCGAAAACCAAGCGTTTTAGAAAAAATGTCGAACAAAAGTTATATGATTTCAAGGGAGATGTAAAATAGCTATATCATTTTGTTTACAATGGCACCACTTTCGTAATATTCACTGAACAATACTTTTCTTAAACAGAAACCCCAATTTTTTATTACACCGCCTTTTTCTACTAATTAATTTGAACAACTTTTGTCTGAAACATTTTTTTATTTGCCTAATATTTTTTGACACATTTGAAGAAAAACTTGACAACTTTTTCAATATTTTATTTGCGATATCTCGCTACCTATTTGTCGGAAGAAAAATTGATATTAAACTTTTTTGCTCTATTTAATCTCAAGAATATGTTGTTACAACAGCGCCCTGACTTTTATTAACTTACTGACTTTCGGAAATCTCAAAATCATCAAATTAACGAAAGTCAGAGAAAAAATTGCTTTAAAGACTATTTAGCGTGAAATAGAAAAAATGTGCAAAATGTTGATTCGTTATTAATTTTAAGTAAGTTGAGTCAGTTCGTTGGGAACAAAGAAAGAAATCAATAAATATATTTTAATATATTTTAATCTTATTTTAATATTTTATTATCCCATTATTCTATAATATCAAAGGCTTTTGCGTATACATGCACACTTAAAAATTATAAATTGAATATTATAAATTAAAGTCTACCATATAGAGCAATATCAATGATTCGTATTTACGGGCTCGCGTTAAAATTAATTGATAACTTTTAAAGAGCATAACAAGATATTAATTTAAGTAACGTTTCAACGAATCGGGCGGATATGTTTATAAATCTACGATATATCAAAATATATCGTACACACAGCTTTCTGGTTCCTTCTTCATACACTTCTTGATTTTCGCAGTCGGTCAGCGGCTTGACGTAACAAGTCACTTATATGGGAGCTTTCCTTCGGATGTACCAACTTGTGCGACAACCGCATATCTATGAAAAATGATTTTCAGAGATCAGTACTCGTGAGAAATATATCAGTGGAACGGAAGAAAAAGAAATGTACTCACTTAACTGGTGGATGCAACCTGATGGCTTGTTCGCTGTTCAATCACATCCCAGTCTGCGTCCTACAAAAGTGATAACAATTCAATAGGATCGATGTGGCCCAATATGCATCTATGTATCTGCAATATATCTTTTACGTATATCGAACCTAATCTGAAATAATATACTCATATAACAAGCGTAATATGCATGCACATGTAACATGTATAACACCAAAGGCTTGTAAGATTCCTTGATTTATTTTCTTAACTGTAATAATTGTTTCGCCTTTTCTTACAGTACTTACAATCAGATTTGTTGTGGTATTAAGATATTGGCAAAGATTCTGCCTTCGCTGGACGGATCAATCATCAGATTTCCTTTTGCTGGCTGGATCAATCATCATTTTCGTCTTTGGCTGGATTATTTCTGTTATGAATTAATCCTTTGGAACATTTCAACAAACGTATCTCTCAAAGCTGAAACAAAAACATTAATCGGAGAAAAGAATTGATCCAATATCTAAAATTATAATGCTAGCGTAGATAGCATAATATGTTTGTATTTCATATTCATGCATCTTTAAGACATAAATAATATACATTGGTACAGGTTTAGAATATTAGCTACTTATCTGACACTTGTCCATCCTTCATTTTACTTCTTTCTATCGTCTTCTTTGCGTGCTTCCATCGTCTCCTACAGGTTTTATTTTGCAATTGGCGATGACAAATTCCAATTCGAAGAATGAATCCGCAACAAATTGAGTTATATTTATCTAGGCATGACACAAAACTGAGAATTCACTTTTGTTCATTTATATAATATCTTCCTGGAAAAATATATACTTTGTATTGCATATTCATGCATCTTTAAGACATAAATAATATACATTGGTACAGGTTTAGAATATTAGCTACTTATCTGACACTTGTCCATCCTTCATTTTACTTCTTTCTATCCTCTCCTTTGCATGCTTCCATCGTCTCCTAGAGGTTTTATTTTCCAGTTGGCGATGACAAATTCCAATTCGAAGAATGAAACCGCAACAAATTGAGTTATATTTATCTAGGCATGACACAAAACTGAGAATTCACTTTTGTTCATTCATATAATAATATCTTCCTGCAAAAATATATACTTTGTATTGCATATTCATGCATCTTTAAAGCATCGTCTACAATGGCAGTGAGCAGTAAGAAGTAAGCGTGAACAGTAAGAAATGGACCAACCACAATTGATTATTTTTGTCATAATCGACTGTGATTAGTTTATTTCTTATCGCTTACGCTTACTTATTACTGCTTACTGCCATTGTAGATGTACGCTTAAAGGCTCGTCTACATTAGCTGTAAGAGTAAGGCTGTAAGGTTGCAAGACACTAAATGAAATATTTTCATTCGCTGACGGCTTACATTACAGCCTTACAGCCTTACTCTTATAGCTATTATAGACGAGCCTTTAAGACATAAATAATATACATTGGTACAGGTTTAGAATATTAGCTACTTATCTGACACTTGTCCATCCTTCATTTTACTTCTTTCTATCCTCTCCTTTGCATGCTTCCATCGTCTCCTACGGGTTTTATTTTCCAGTTGGCGATGACAAATTCCAATTTGAAGAATGAAACCTCAACAAATTGAGTTATATTTATCTAGGCACGACACAAAACTGAGAATTCGCTTTTGTTTATTTATATAATAATATCTTCCTAGAAAATATATACTCTCTCTCTCTGGCTGTGATATATTAGTGAGTGATTATTGTTGCTCAGTACTTTTATTTTATTTTTACAAAAGTCATAAAATTACAAAGCAACAGTAATTTGTCACTCGCCGATTTATTATAGAATCAGTATTAATTTTTTATAAGGATAATTTATCCATATTTCTTTTTTATTTATATCATATAAGTTTTTTCACCTTGTTATTATTTGACTTTTATTTATTTTCATTTTAACTACACATCACATCACAATATATTTACACATGTACGTTTTATTTACTTTTTCAGTTTACTACTCCAGCAGTGTAAAACTTAAGCGTCGTCTACAATGACAGTAAGCAGTAAGAAGTCTGTGCTCTAGCCCTAAAGCGTCGTCTACAATGGCAGTAAGCAGTAAGAAGTAAGCGTAAGCGGTAAGAAATAAACCAATCACAGTCGATTATGACAAAAATAATCAACTGTGATTGGTTTATTTCTTACCGCTTACGCTTACTTCTTACTGCTTACTGCCATTGTAGACGACGCTTAAGAAATGAATCAACCACAGTTAATTATTTTTGTCATAATCGATTGTGCTCTGGCCCTATTTCTTACCGCTTACTCTTACGTCTTACTATTTTCTGCCATTGTAGACGACACTTTAGGGCCAGAGCACAGACTTCTGCATAACGCATGTATGCTGTAGAACTCCGGCAAATGCTGCAGTGACCAATCTGAAGACTGGCGCATGCCGGAGCCGCAGCAGGACCTGCACCTGTTTCCTGATTGGTCATTGCAGCATTTGTCGGAGCTCTACCGCATATATGGAATCTAAGGCTGTGTTCCAAAATTCACTGCCAGTACTGAAAATATATGGTTTGTGTCGCGTATATTTTGTAGATTTTCAGTGCTAGCAGTGAATATTGGAACGCAGCCTAAGCTCTAAACCAGCGGCATAGCGGTGCTTGTTTTTGTGCTGGATTGCTTGCTGGATGAAAATACTGCGTTCGCGATTGGTACATTTCCGAAGATGGATGAAAATGCACCAATCAGAACGCAGTATTTTCATCCAGCAAGCAATCCAGCACGAAAACAAGCACCGTGTGCCGCTGGTTTTACTAATTCGCAGAAATTAAAATTGTGTTGTCCAGGGGGTTTTCGTTCGTACCAGCATTTTCCCATCTAGTTTTCGACAAAATGTCGTGTAACTTGCGTTCTCGCAGATCGCAGACGAACGACGCGATACGCGAGGTGCAACGCGTGATATTCAATGAGCGTTGCGTGTCGAAGAAACTCATTGGATATCACGCATGCATGTCACATATAGGGTGCGTTCGGGGAGAGCACTGCAAACGCTAACGCTACCAAATACTACAAACTCTGTTCAGAGAGCTAATAATGCCGTGTTCCAAAATTCACCGCCAGCACTGAAAAGTTATAGTTTACGTGACACAAACTATATATTTTCAGTACTGGCGGTGAATTGTGGAACATGGCATAAGTCGGTAGTATTTTAGCAGTAATATGAAAAGAGAATGGGGCAAAATAAAAGAAACGCAGTGTTAGCTATTTTGACACATACAGTGCGTGATTTATTAGAAACATCATCGTCTTCCGATAGCGATAAAGAATTAGAATCAATTACAAGGTGTATAAGAAAACGTAAAAACGTGCCCAGATTGGAGAATTATGTTCAGCTAAAGTGCCAGCACTTTAGTGACCAGCAATTTAAGGCTCATTTTAGGTATTGCAATATGAACAGTAATATCAAACATATTAGTTGACTTACTTAAAGATGTAACATAATAATTAATTAATGCATGATTTAGAATATCTCCTGCAACATTTGACCACATTTTATCCATCATTGAGCCAAATTTACATAGAGAAAGAGTCGGAACACCAATGATTGATCCACACATAAACAATTTTTATCAGCATTGTGAAGATTAGCCACAGCAGATTCTTTCAGGTAACATTATACCCAGATAGCCAAACCTGAGCGAACAAATTCCGCGCAAGAGTTGACATCAAGTGTTGATGGCTGGAACTGATATGTCAGGATATTGTGAAGGATCATCTTCAAGTGAACGCTTTAATACAAGTAAATATATATATATATATGTGTAATTCTATCTCATAAACTATGAGATATAACCTCAATCTCAACTTTAAATTAACATCAATTCTGGAAAAAGAAGGAAAGAAGAAGAGAAAATTAACATCATGTTTTACAATAATAAATAGTAGGATCATATTTACAATAATAAATAATATGTTAGGAATTATATTCTGATAAGCCAAATAACAAATCACCATGTATTTTCTGTTAAGGACATATAACAATGCACTGGGCTGTTGAAAGCATTAGACGAATTCAATACCGAAGGTACGACCAAAATTGCGGTGTTAGAATCCTCCATAGAGCGATTAGCATCTGTTGCTGAAACCGAACCAAATGAGAAGAAGAAAACTGAGTTGTTGTCCATCGTTGAGAGCTATAAGGAGCAATTAAATATGTTCTTGGTGGTCTTTCGCAAGGCTAATGTCGTTAGCACTTGTGTCATAGATAAATTAGCTAGGGAGAATCTGCTCTTCTTGCCAGAGGAGTGGCAAAATGCTCTTCGTAAACGACGAGACAAATAGAGTTTGATAGATTCTTCTAGCCAAATCACAGACAAATTATTCAGCATCGTAAGGCATCTAGCTGAGACAACTCAGAGAAGTGCTCATATATATTGGACATATTGTGTACGTACTATATTTTTGAATTATTTCATAAAAATATTGAATTTATTAGATATCTATCATGCAGAATGAAGCAGCTATTATCCTATCTTGAATTCTTGAACATATGAGATGTGAGAATAGAAAAATATTTAACAGAAAATACATGGTACTGAAACAATTGTCTTATAGCAGTAAAGTTTTATTTTCTAAGTAAACTAAGCTTTAAAATCTAAATCCTTTATCATTTTTTCCTAAGTTATTTTTAAATAAAATGTTTTAATTAAAAATGTAATAAAATTTATTAAAATGTTTTTTTGTATCATAACTGATTTTGAATCATTCTTTATTATAGGTGATTGTATTTCTTTTAATAACTGTTATCGAAAAATAAACTCAGAAACAGCATTCCATTAAAAAAAACAAAGATGACCTTCAAATCTTGAGAATCATTTGAAAAAAGCGTTACCGCCGCAAGGATTACTTCTGCACCATGTAATTTCTCTCTTTGTTAGATAAATTATTATTTATTATTATCGTCTCACTATATATTGTCTGTTTAAGAATAATTATTACGATTCTACCGATTTTGCTGTTGTTTCAGTAACATCCTCTGACAAGGTTGATAACACGAGAAACGAGCTGGAACATCAAGAGCAAGTGATAGTGCAATCGGGAAAGCTCTTAGGAAAATATGGTAAATGCGAAGTCACTGATGAAGTATTACTTGCATTGGCCTTCGCGTTCTTCTTCGCCTGCGTGTTTTACATTTCACAAAAGAGACTGTTCTGAAAGCCCTTTGTATGTGATATTAATGAAATGGATTGATCATTTACGATGATATTGCGATTGTAACATATTGCGCAGGAACTCTCACGATAAATGACATAAAGAATGTATGTACTATTTAAGAGGAGAAATCGGGTGAGTTTTTACAAGTATTTTAATGGCTTTACGCGTGTGTGGATAAATTGCTCGTTAATCTCTGAAGGACGTTTTTATTCAGTCACCAAATCTTATTAAATAAACTCAACTGGTTGTATATAATGGTATCCTGTAAGAAGATAAAATATTTATTAAATTTCAAAATGTATACACGTTTCTACTATTCATTATCACTAAAATAACGATGTCGCATCGCGAGACGCTATGGAAATTAATTGCTCGTACATTTTTACAACCGCTTATGAATTCCTCTCTGGTGACTATTCCGTCTCTGTCTGTGTCCATCTCCTTGAAGAACTTGTCCACTTGGATGTTAACTGCGGGCTGGATGGTCTGCGCGTCCTGCACCATCTCATAAATCGCGGATATTATGACCAATATTTCTCGCTTCGTGATGCAACCGTCTCCATAAAAATCGTAGAATCTAATGAAAAGTAGGTCCAGAGAGTATTTCGCATGTTATGACCTTCGAGATTATTGACTTCAATAGTATCAGTGATCAAATATTTAATAAATATCCAATAATCAAGTAAAATTTCTATTGCGACTAATATTAACATTTTTAAATATCACTTTTTAACTTTGAACATTATTCCGAGGAAAAATGATTATATATATAAATTTTCTCTGCACAGCCATCATTAAACAGCAAGAAAAAGGTAAAGTACAAAGTGGTCAGTCTGTGCCCGAAGAAGTTACAGAAAATGAAACCGAACTTCTTAACTGACACGAAATAAAAATCTTTCAGGTTGCGCTCGAAAATGAACCTGGAATCAGACAGTCCGTTACTAACAGCGATTACTGCTCATCCAAATATCCAAGAGAGCTGATCGACCATGCCGTTCACGATCGATGCTGTAAAAGACGAAGATCGCTGAAGCGATCGTCACCGTCCTTATCGAAACTGTGGAAGACGATTTGCGTGTATCTGGTTGGGTCGCCCATAGGAATAGTTTTTGGCGTATGCTGGTTTCAAATCGCTAGGCGTCGCACTGTTTGCGCAACATCTCCGCCGGCGGACCGTATAGTCGTCAGTCCCGAAAAGACGGGACTCTGCTGAAAATATTTGAGCGAACGTTAATTTAGAACGCGATGTCGTGAACTTCTCGCGAAGAAATAAAAAAGAGATCTTTCCTTCTAAGTATTCTCTTGACGCGTGAAAAATTGGTCGCAAGTTTTGATACTTTTTTTGTAATCTTTTCTCGTAAGTTCTTGTAGTATGTAACGATTACCGTGCGCGTGTTAGCTCGTTTCATGTAGTGAAAAGTAAAAATAAGAATTCTGAATAATTTTGTATACTAATATTTCTTTCGTAGTCATAACATAAAAACTTATGCAATGTGACTTAACCCTTTCGTGTCTGACTTTTTTCTAGAAATAATCTGTGTCTAATTCACGTCTTACTAAAGGTTTTTAGAATTGCTGATTATGAATTTATAGTCAAAATTTCAAAATTCAGAATAGTACCTATAGTTGTAAAATATTTATATAGAAATTATATAGAATATACAAGTCAATATGTCCGCATATATTTCATTTCTCACCTTTCGTTTACATGTAAATAACGATAATTACAAATATCGTGATCTTATATGAATATATATTTATATGGAATGGACTCTATGTGTACAAAAATTGGCTTACCTCTTAGTAATGATGAGTAACAGTTGATTTGGAGACGGAATGACATACAGTATATAACACGGTCGCGCACCGAAAAATCAACTGTTACTTATCGTTACTAAGAAATAAGCCATTTTTTTACACAGAGCTTATTCTACCGCTTCCTATGTACTCATTTGCTTATATATTTTCATTAATTACGGAGTAAATATTAAGAAAATTACAAAATGATATATAATTTTTCTAATGCATGTTATGTTGCATGTTACATTTCATTTTATTAAGATAATATTACAGTTATATATCCGTGTTTGCTGGGTATGTTATATAACCAAAGATATATTTCTTTTTTTTATTCACTAGCAGAACTTGCAACAGCAGCAGTATTAGTAGCAACAAGAGCAGCAGCGTCACCAGCAGCACCAGTAACAGCATCAGTAGCAGCAGCGGCAGCGGCGGCGTCTGCGACGGAGGGGCGTCCGCGGCAGCGGCGGCGCTGGGACGTCGATGGTAACGGGGTGTAGGCGGTGGCCGCGGCGGCCGCGGCGGCGGCAGCGGGGGCGGGGCGTCCACGGCAACGCGGCCTGGTTATACGCTCGTAAATGAGAGCTGCATGGCAAAAAAATAAGATCCAGTTTATTTGAATCCTTGCGCCGCACGGAGGATCGCAAATGGATCTTTGCGAGCAATCGACGACCCTCCTATTTTTCATGTTCTGTAATGTGTAAAATAAGATAATACATTGAATTATACTTATGTCGTTGTCGACGCTCGGCTCTTTCCCTACTACAATCTCGACGGGGCATCATTCTTGACAGTATCAACTTCCTTGACGTCGTGATGAGAGAGCCAGTGCATTTCTAGCATCCGCTGTTGTGTTGTCCTTCGAGAATTCACTATTTCAGTGCTATCGGTGACGAAATTATAATTTAAATCAAACGATTCCAATTCAAGTGCGCACAAATTACAGGGTCTCTGTTGAGGGCAATAGTTCATTACATATGATCCGTGGTCACAATTACTACCCTCGTATAATGAGCCGCACTCACCGTCGTGTCGGTGATGCACGCTCGCTGTTAACGCATTATTCAAGAGAGACACATTTTAATATATGTCCGTGGCACTTTGTTATTAATATATGAAAATTGTTTAGCACAAACACACTAATCATATGTGTCACAATGTCCGACGTATATAATTTCCGAACGTAGCGCACTACTTGGAAGAGACAGTCTTTCACCGTCCGATAATACCCCCCTGATGAGCTGATGAAGACAGTCAGCCAGCGGGAGATTTCTTGCTCTATTAACAATGGTACAAACAGATCCAATTTTACGGCATATGAAATCCTAATGTCCAGGCGGTCCTCTATAGTTCGATGCTCCACGGCGCAATGATAATTCTCCCATTGGTTTTTGTTGGGTTCCAAATTGTCCACTTCGGGCAGAGCGATGATAGCACTGGTGGAACTTTTATGATTCATGATGCACGGCTTGATGATGTGGATGTTGCGAACGTTGCGGATTGAATGATGCTACGACGAGTGAATCTGTTATGAGGGACTGTTCACGAGGTATTGTTCAGTGTCACTATTTGTGCCGCCTTTTTTCAGATTAGGAAATAATCAGTTGATATACGCAGTGTGTGCCATCGATATCTAAACCGGTACCTAAACCTAAACCTAAACCTAAACAACCCAGCAACACACACAATATTACATATAACGTGCATGTTAGTTTTAATTACTCAACAATATAATTGTTACATATGTGTTATATAACAGTTATATTGTTGAGTAGGAAATTACAACTAACATGCACGTTACATATAATATTGTATTTGCTAGGAATATTACAGTGGTTTCTCTTGACAATTATAGGAATCTTGTATGAGTGGTAAATAAATAAATGAGTAAATAAATGAGTTTTGCATGAAATCGTCGAGTTTTCGTGCATTTGAAATATGTTTGCCATATTTCTGAGTACTACATTCAAAGATATTGTGAAGAATGTCGGGCATTATTAATGTTATATAATTATTCAATCCGTTACACAATAATAATAATGCTCGGTACTCTGCAGAATATTCGTAAACGTATTCAGAGATACATCAAAAGCGTTTTGGAATAACGAATATTTTCAGATTTTGGCCAGCATCTGTTACTTTTCTATTGAAATGCATAGTGCTCGGAAATACTAATTTAACAATCGCGAAATAAGATAAAAAGTAGAGAGATATGTACAAATGTGAACAATATATTTTATTTATCAACCGGAAGATTTAGGATGTCGTAAAGCATAGGTTGAGATAAAATTTTATGACCGGTGAAAAAAATAGTAACGGGTTATTACTGCAGTTTCCAATTTTATAACTAGAACGAAGGACACACATTTGGCGAAACTTTCCCATACATAAACTCTGAACAAAGACTACTAAGACTGGACAAAGACTGTAGATTTTCACAATTTAGTGCACTGTTACCTATTGTTAAATGTTTTCCGAATCGCCTTTGATCTGGCGCAACGGCTGTTCGTTAGATGTGCCGACTCCGTTTCCATCGTTATACAAAGTGTCTTAAAGATACCGAAACCTCCTCCGGATAACTTTGCAGGATTAAGTTTTTATGAAAAATTTTAAATACAAATGTGGTAGAAAATCGAGTAACGGACTTGATGGTGATCTTGAATTTGACCTCGGCCATGACTTTAAAGATCATTTGCAGGTCAACTTGCGTTTTTTAGATGGTAATCCATATTTTTTATTACAGTTTTTTCTACCAATTAATTTGAACAACTTTTGTCTAAAACATTTTTCCATTTAGCTAATATTTTTCTAGATATCGAAGGAAAACTTGATAACTTTTTCTCATATTTAACTTACGATATTTCGCTGACTATTTGTCAGAAGAAAAAGTGGTACTAGACTTTCTTGCTTTATTTAGTCTCAAGAATATATATTGTTACAATAGCGCCCTGATTTTTGTTAATTTGATGACTGAAATTTCCAAAAGTCAGAAAGATAACAAAAGTCAGGGCGCTGTTGTAAGAATATATTCTTGAGACTAAACAGAGCAAAAAAGTCTAGTACTACTTTTTCTTCCGACAAATAGCGAGATATCGTAAGTTAAATATGAGAAAAAGTTACCAAGTTTTCCTCAAATATCTGAAAAAATATTAGGCAAATAAGAAAATATTTTAGTAGAAAAGTTGTTCAAATTAATTGGTGGAAAAAGACGATGTAATAAAAAATTCGAGATTTCATTTAAGATTTTTATATTCATCTTGACTGGGTTTTTCCCGAGGTCATCTCGAGTTTATAGCAATTCGTAATAGCAAAAGTTTATAGCCTCAAATTTATACACTCAAACGCAAAAAACCCGGTACACTAAAAATTTGGGAAAAAATTACAAAATTTCAAATGATCATAACTTGGTAAATAATGAAGATACAAATATGCGCAGAAATGCAAAATGAAGCTTGAAACGTCCTCTTTAAGAATATCTGAATGGCAATTATGCTCGGCCATTTTTTTCAAAATGGCGGGTGATAAAGTGAGAGGATGCAAAATTGATAATCAAAGGTCCGTGTTTGCGATGGCGCATGGTGTGCATCAGGTATCGCAGCGTAATGGGACCAAATGCACATGAAAGTATAGAGTGTTATCTTTAAAATGCTACTTTACCGAGCTCGATGTGATCATTTTTCACTGAGTTGTTCCAAATTTTGCTAAAAATGCGGTTTTCTTGTTAAATTTGCATAATTCAGTGAATAAGTATCGCATCAAGCTATATAACGAAGTATTTTAAAGAAAACATTCTATACTTTTAGGTACTTTTCGTCCCATTGAGCTGCGACACTTACTTTGTTCCATGCGCCGTCGCACGCTCGAACCTTTTTTTAGCAACTTTTCATGTTCTCCTTTTTATCACCCGCCATTTTGAAAAAATATCGTTGCGCACAATTTCGATAGATCCTTCGAGAAGTACGGTTTCAAAGCTTTCAAACCGTTTTTGAAATTTGCTGCTGGGATATTTAGGTGTCGAGATATTCAATTTGAATTTGCAATAAATGTCGATTCAGCGAGGCTTAAGGGGCTAAGAGGCTCTGCGGCTCGTTTGGCTCTTTCATAATTTCAATAGCTGTGTTCATAATTCTCTATATAATAATTTACATAACCTGCACAATATATTCAATGATTTGCATTTATTATTTTGAAAGCCAGGGAAATGAAAGTAAAATTCAATTTAGGTTCTTCATTTTGCGTAATCGATATTACGTAATAAAGATGAATTGCGTTTTAAGATACCGCTGTCATTAGCTCAAATTATGGTTGTAAGTCTTCCCAATATAAACCGCATGGAGTTTTACTGGTAGGAAAAGTCCCATTATATGTAGTGTGTGTGTGTGTGTATGTGTGTTTGTATACCACAAGGATAAGGATCCCGTGGTTCGTCAGCTCCACAGTATTTCAAGATTTCACACCCTCCTTGTGGTGTGTGTGTGTGTGTGTGTGTGTGTGTGTGTGTGTGTGTGTGGTGTTACAGCAGAGATAAGGACCCCGCAGTTCGTCACTCCTGCAGTAATTAATGTCTCCAAACCCTCTCTGCTGTGTGTGTGGTGTGTGTGTACTAATAGTGGGTATGACTGCCTCGTGCGCGTATTACCTCATTCATACGATCAGGCATACTCCTTATTAGTCTTTTAATTTCATCCTGCGTAATTGTATTCCATTCGTTTTCGAGAATTATTCGCAGTTCTCGCAGTGACTGAGGAGCAGGTACGTGATTTCGTACTTTCCTGCCGAGGTTGTCCCATAAGTGTTCGATTGGATTTAAATCTGGACTATTTGCTGGCCAATCGAGTCGATTTATGCCAACTTCATCGAAGAAATCAAGCACTCTTCTCGCAGTGTGTGGTCGAGCATTGTCTTGCATAAACAAGAAGTTCTCTCCAATGAAGGGTGCGTACGGAACAACATACGGAATGAGTATGTCTTCCACGTATACATCTGCGTTCATATTCTTGTCAAAAAAAGTGCAGATCTGTATGAGCATTAGCTGAAATTCCTGCCCAAATCATTACAGAGCCTCCATTGTAGCTATGCCTCTCACTTATCGTACAGTCTGCAAATCGTTCTCCACCGCGACGATAAACTCGTTCTCGTCCATCTGGAGAATAGACACAAAAACGAGATTCATCTCTAAAGAGTACTTTGCTCCAGTCTGCTAAGTCCAGTCTCTATGCTCAACTGCAAAATTGAGTCGAGCTACGCGATGGTGACATTTAAGCAAAGGTACAGCCTGCGCGAAAGCAGATTTTGTTCCTTTAATCTTCTCCGAACGGTGTTAACGGATACATTAATGTTGCGGACATCCCTTAAATTGTTTCTAATTTGAACAGATGTTCGATGTCTGTCTCTTAACGAATTTGAAACAATAAATCGGTCATCATTGTGATTGGTACATCGAGGACGTCCCGAACCAGGCCTTCTATGGAAAGAATTGGTTTGTAAGTACCTGGCATAAGCACGTTGCACAGTTGACACTGACAAATCAAGTGCCTGAGCAACGTACCTTCCATCTTCAATTAAAGCAATAACTTGAGCAGCCTTTTCAGGATTTATCGTCGCCATAATCGACGCAATAATTTCGATGCGAAACAATCAATTATGGTTTAAATTGATGAAGTTGCACGAAGTAACGCGCCTCGAAAGGAAAAGATCACGAAAAAAGAAAAGTCGCACGAGGCAGCGCTTATCGGAGTGAACACGTTCGGAAAAGGAAAATTGTTTGTCTTTGTTTATTGTCTTGGCACATACATTTAAGAAAAATCCAGTCAAGCCAGGCGTTAAAGCCCGGCGCACCGACAGAATCTCAGTCAAGCCAGAACGTAAGCCCGGCGTACTGACAAACTCGCGAAGTCCAGCGTACAAGAGATAGTGCCACTATCGGCGGTGGACCATACGAAGGCCAAAAGCTGTACGAAGGCAATCTCTGATCATCTCAGCTTCGCGAACTAAAGTGTATACCACAGTGATCATGCGTAACTGAAGGGTAAAGAATGATAACTTTTGATAAAAATTAAATTTCTAATTCGCAAAATTGTGTAAATTATTGTATATAGAATAATGAACGTGGCTATTGAAATTATGAAAGAGCCAAACGAACCGCAGAGCCTCCTATCTTAGCCCCTTAAGCCTCGCTGAATCGACATTTGTTGCAAATTCGAAATTGAATATCTCGACACCTAAATATCCCAACAGCAAATTTCAAAAACGGTTTGAAAGCTTTGAAACCGTACTTTTCGAAAGATCTATCGAAATTGTGCGCAACGATATTTTTTCAAAATGGCGGGTGATAAAAAGGAGAACATGAAAAGTTGCTAAAAAAAGGTTCGAGCGTGCGACGGCGCATGGAGCAAAATAAGTGTCGCAGCTCAATGGGACGAAAAGTACCTAAAAGTATAGAATGTTTTCTTTAAAATACTTCGTTATATAGCTTGATGCGATACTTATTCACTGAATTATGCAAATTTAACAAGAAAACCGCATTTTTAGCAAAATTTGGAACAACTCAGTGAAAAATGATCACATCGAGCTCGGTAAAGTAGCATTTTAAAGATAACACTCTATACTTTCATGTGCATTTGGTCTCATTACGCTGCGATACCTGATGCACACCATGCGCCATCGCAAACACGGACCTTTGATTATCAATTTTGCATCCTCTCATTTTATCATTCGCCATTTTGAAAAAAATGGCCGAGCATAATTGCCATTCAGATATTCTTAAAGAGGACGTTTCAAGCTTCATTTTGCATTTCTGCGCATATTTGTATCTTCATTATTTACCAAGTTATGATCATTTGAAATTTTGTAATTTTTTCCCAAATTTTTAGTGTACCGGGTTTTTTGCGTTTGAGTGTAGTATCATCATCAAGTCCGTTACTCGATTTTCTACAACTTTTGTATTTAAAATTCTTCATGAATATTTGATCTTGCAAAGTTATCCGAAGGTTTCGGTATTCTTAAGATACCCCGTATTAAGAGAATAGAATTTCGAGAGAGACAGAAAAGGGTCTTGTTTTTGCCCGGAGCGTAATACACTAGATTACGAGACCTTCTTCAGGTCATACAATAAAATAGTCCGCTGACCGTCTCGCCGAATCGTCTCGCTATCTATAGCTATGGAATATTACCCTGGTTTCTCTTAACGAATTGTATAAAGACGCTGCGAAAAGTGCACGGAGAAAAGTATCAGAAATATCCGATTGTTAATTTCGTTATTCGATCAAATATTCGGTGTATTTAATTGGATATTTGATCGGATAACGAAATTAACAATCGGATATTTCGGATATTTTTCTCAATGTGCGTCTATTGTAAAAGACGGTGTTTATCGTGTGACGTAGTTTGGGGACTTCTTTTACAGGATGCCCCCCATTTTAAACAATCCACTTAAATGTCTCGAAAAATATTAGGCAAATAAAAGAATGTCTCACACAAAAGTTCAAATTAATTAGTAGAAAAAAGATGATATAATAAAAAATTGGGGTTTCTATTTAAGAAAAATAATGATTAATGAATTGGCTTGAAAGTGACACTATCTGTAAACAAACCACTATCCATATAACTTTTGTCTGAAATATTTTTCCCTAAAATAGCGCGTCTGCAAAAAAAACGTAGAAGAGAGACGCGAATGGCAGCGTAGGCCGGCTATTTATATGGGAGCGTGAAGCTGAAGAAGTTATCAAGTTTTTCTTAAATATCTAAAAAATATTAGACAAACAGAAAAATGTTTCAGACGAAAGTTGTTAAAATTAGTTCGTAGAAAAAGATGATACAATAAAAAATTGGGGTTTCCATTTAAGAAAAATAATAATCAGTGAATATCTCGAAAGTAACACCATCTGTAAACACAATGATATAATTGTTACATGTCCTCTTTGAAATTATACAACTTTTATTTGAAACATTTTTTATTTGCTTAATATTTTCTGAGATATTTGAGTGGATCCTTTAAAATGGGACATCCTGTATATCACGAAATAAATAATCAGCTGGTATGCGCAGTGCAACCGATACATAAACAAGACTACCAGGAAAGCAATAATAATGATGTGCCAATTTTACATCGGAGAGAGAGAGAGAGAGAGAGAGAGTCAGAAAGAGAGATAAGTTGTCCCCGCTTCACTCTCTCTCTCTCTCTCTCTCTCTCTCTCTCTCTCTCTCTCTCTCTCTCTCTCTCTCTCTCTCTCAATCACGATGCCGTCATCGTTAGCGGGAAGAAAACGTTTGCACGGTGACCACGAAAATAATAACGTGAACAATACAATACGCTCAATGTCGTACGATAATTTTGTTCTATTGATCGCGGAGAACGAAAACGTCATGACTGCTGCCGGCGACGCCGCCGCCGTTGAACACCTGGTCGACAGCATTCGTATGGAAAAGTGGTTTGATCAGCAATGCGACGAATACGGCGGAAACCATCGAGTCGATTGCGAATTTGCAAGAATTCGCATGGGCGATCGCTTTGCTGAGACACCGCGCAGCTTGAACGACGTGCTGCGTCTCGTTTTACCTCTTCGCTCGCCCGAATTGTACGAGTCGTTCTCGGAACGACGGCAACCGAGACTCGCCGGATCCACTGGCATTCTTGTTGACACTCTGATTCGCGATGTAAGAACGCGCGAATTGGACGACGATTACGAGATCAGTAGGACGTCGCCGCCCGTTTCTGTCACGAATGCGTACGAAAGCGTCCAATTTGCACCCATGCTCAGCACCGTAGCGTGTGAACATGATGCGGACGCCTGTACAGTTCTCGCGGTCGTGCGCGAATTTGCAGATTCATATCGCGCGTCGTTTCGCTTGCGTTACGATAGTGATTTGAAACGCTTGGAGAAGATGTTGCGTGGTCATCGAGCGTTTAATTTTCAACGAGAGAAACGCGTTGCTACGTTGCAGCAAGCTCTGCGATTCGAGAACACGGTGTATACCGCCGCTCAATCACGCTATGAGAATGCACAGTCGGAGATAGCCGGTCTGCGTGAGTCCCTGGCCAACCTGGCTCAGATCGGCATCGAGCGGATAGAAGAGCGGCTTCGAGATATGGCTAATCGAGCTGAAATAGAACGAACCAAGGTGATCTCCGAGCTGGAAGCTCGCCGCGACATTCTGCTGCTTGAGATAGAAAAATTTGTGCGGTCTGATGGTGCGATCTGTCGGATGCTGCGTTCGCTGGAAAGATTGAATCAGCAGGAAGATGACCGTCGCGCAGCCGCATCGTGTAATTTAGAATTTATCATGTCGCGCAAAGACTACCTGGCTGGTGTGGCGTCTCGCTGTGAGAGCAGCGGCGCGCTTTTGCTCGCTACCGATAGCGCGGAGGAATTACACAGCGTCATTTCCAGCTGTGACGCTCTGCGAACCGTGCACACGGACGCATTTGACCGAGCGTTTCGCGAGTATGCGGCCGAGCAGGAGCGCGCCGAACGGCTAGAAGTTACGATTCGAAAAAATAATGCTCCGTACGAACGATTCGCCAAATTGGCGTATCGGTGGATCAAATGGCGAGAGTGCGTGAATGAATAACGCTGTCGGCCGCGTGTGGCTGTCCGCTATATTGTTGGAAAACAACGGCAAGCGTTTCAGATGCGAAATAGCGAGGCCTAACGAGTTGTACCGTTGGTACGGTGCGATTCCGCCGAAAGATCGTACTACCAACCCTCTGCGCGACGTAGATGATCAGTTGCGCAAAACTCTGGTGTCATTTGTGCGTCATGTACTACTGGAGCGCTGTGAAAGAGCGCTGGTCACTGCGAGATTCGCTTTGCTCAACGAGACTCTGCGAAACGCCTCTGATCGGCGCGCAGTTCGCCGGAATCATCGTAAATGGGCGATCGATCATTATAGTGCGCGAAAATCTAAAAATCTGTACGACAACGGCGTATATGATAACGATTCCAGTAGTGGCAGCGAGAACAAGAACCGGTGACGACGCGGCCCCGTCACTCCTCAACGTCTTCTGAAACGATCCTGCGACGGGGAGGATTTCGCTCAGTTGCCCTATGAGTCGTTCGCCCTCGAAGACTCGATCGTTCGCAACAGCGCGGTCATCAAGCAGCAAATCACTGAGCAACTATGTGCCGATGAACGCAAGCCAGCCTTGCGAACTCGTTGCTTTAAATGGCCCAAGCGTGAGAATTCGCTCGAGGTGCAGGGGCTGCTCATGGCCGTCATGTGCGCTGTCGTGACGTATTAAGAGCGATAGACACATTACGAAAATATCGATACTGGTTTGGCGATAATTGAACAAGGAAAAAAATTACTAATTGCGAAACACGAATATACTCACATGTGTCTTCAGTTGAGCACATGCATTTATGTTTGTGTGCGCGTAAATTCGCGTCCGTGCGAGTTCGCGTCCGCGCATGATAGCGCATGATCCGTTTCTTTACGTCCGTGCAAGGTCGGTTTCCGGTGATCGGATCGCACGATAGCATAGAAGTAAGGGAGGGGGGAGGGGGCGAAGGACATTTCGACAAACCTCTCTCTCTCTGGAGAGAGCGTAGATTAATTATTTTACTTACGTTTTTGTCCCAGTCTACCGTATTTCGAGATTTTATAGGAATCGTGAAACGGCGACCGCCTAAATACGTCACGTTATTTTTTGTATATTTGCTACATTATTATTCATATAACGCTATAAAAATTTATTCTTATCAATAAAATATATATTATTATTTCTATCAAGTTTGAAATCAATCGTCTGCTTAGGTTTCCAGAAAAAAATTCGCGAAAATAGCTTATTTTTCTGGCCTATAGACAGGATTGCCTCCTTAATCGGCATTTCTGCTAAGGAAAAAAGAGGAAAGCGCGATATATGGCTGTTAAAGCGAGCGAGACACCTATAGAGACAGCGCGGTGTCTCTATACCTGTCTCACTCATATTGCCTGCATTCAAGCGTAGAGAGAGAGAGAGAGAGAGAGAGAGAGAGAGAGAGAGAGAGAGAGAGAGAGAGAGAGAGAGAGAGAGAGAGAGAGAGAGTGTGTGTGTGAGACAGCTATTGGGAACACCATTAACCGTACCACGTCTGGTAATGCTTTCTCTCTCGATCGTATGACGTGCGATAAGGATGCAACATCGGAACGTCTCCCACCACTTCTCCCTCTTCGCTTCTCTCGCGCTGTACAGTACGCCAATATGCATATGCGTATGTGCCTGTCATCGCTTTCGATTGTTTTACAGGCGTATACGACATCGCCAAGGGACACCATACCTGCCTCTGAGTGTACACATACTTCTGCATATGTTTTTAACCGACTGTACCTACATAACCAACAACCTGTCAAACAAAAAAATTGTTATTGCAAAATTAAGATGTAAAAAGATCGTATATTTTTTTAAAAAGTTTATAATTTTGTAAAACAATAATTCGTAAAAACAATAATTTATTTCTAAAAAATAGGTACAGTCGGTGTGTTTTGATATAAATAATATATATATTTTTTGTAATCTTTTGTTTCAGACACTTATAGCGAGCGCTATTTTTCCCACCAATGAGTCGTGTCAAGCAGCTGAGGTTGCTTACTAGGCTTGCATAAGCTAAAAACTGTGAAATCGAAGAAATAAAAAAATTTATATAAGGGTGTTTGAGACCACCCGAGTCACCCGATGTTTTCGTAAACGCTACATTTTAGAGAAAAATATTTCAAATAAAAGTTGTAGGGCTTCAAAGAATCTATTTACTGATGCTATAAATTTTATCTTGGGACGATCTTGAAAAGCCCATACAAGATCGACATAGAAATCTTAAATGGAAACTCGAATTTTTTATTACATCGTATTTTTCCACCAATTAACTTGAACAACTTTTGTCTAAAATATTTTTTTATTTACCTAATATTTTTTCAGATATTTGAGGAAAACTTGGTAACTTTTTCTCATATTAAACTTACGATATCTCGCTAGCTATTTGTCGGAGGAAAAAGTGGTACTAGACATTTTTGCTTTATTTAGTTTCAAAAATATATATTGTTGCAATAGCGCCCTGATTTTTGTTAATTTGATGATTTTGAAATTTCCAAAAAGTCAATAAGTTAACAAAAAATCAGGGCGCTATTGTAACAATATATTCCTGAGATTAAATAAAGCTAGAAAATCTAGTACCACTTTTTCTTCCGACAAATAGTTAGCGAGATATCGTGAGTTAAATATTGAAAAAGTTAACAAGTTATCCTCGAAATATCTCAAAAAATGAGGTAAATAGAAAAATGTTTCAGACAAAAGTTGTTCAAATTAATTAGTTGAAAAGACAGTGTAATAAAAAATTCGAGTTTCTGTTTAAGATAGTAGATAGAATAGGGGGATTATAACCCAAATTGCTAATTAATTATGCAAAAGACATTATTTATTAATTAATATTTTTTAATTAATACCCCTCCCCTCTTAATTAGCAATTTGGGTTAGAATCCTCCTATTCTATCTACTTAAGATTTTTGTTGATCTTGACTGGGCTTTTCTAGGTTGCACCAAGATCAAATTCATAGCGTCAGTAAATAGATTCTTTGAAGCCCTATAACTGTTGTCTGAAACATTTTTCTCTAAAATGTAGTGTTTGCAAAAAAATCGGGTGACCCGGGTGGTCTGAGACATCCGGTGATATTGTTGAAACATGTATTAATATATGTACCAAATTTCCATTCATATAATAAATAGTTTCGTTACAAAAAATTCATTTTTTTGGCGTGTCAAACAGCAGGCGACGAAAGTGATACGATCGCTCTCAAGTGTACTCCAGTGCCGGCGCGATGCAGTCGCCCATTCATCTCCCTTTCCACCGCTGTAACAATAGCAGTTACTTGGGGGTCAAACGAGCTCGAATGCCTGCATCCGGCACGCACGACGGAAAATTGCGACGCATGGCCGTGACGATCGCGGTTGTGGCGATTTTTGGCAATTTGTGCATGATAGCATTGGCGATTTTGGTTTGGCGCATCCGCACGTTAACAGCTAACCCGCGCCGACTCGAGCTAGGGCGGCGGCAACGAGACTATGAGAATGACGGGCAAACAGCCACGATAATGACAGCGCTGCTGACGAATAATGACACGAATGATGATGAATGGCGGCGCGAGCGCGACGCGTTCGCCGAGAAGTGATTACCGCGGTTCAGCCGAGGAGGCATCACGCTACCCGACCGCTCGATCGACACTCGAGACTGCTATGACTTTTCGCAATCGGTGGAATTCAATGTAGACGACGGCTACATTGCGTGCTTTGAATGTATCGAGACGCGCTTTTCGATGCGAATATGTGCGCACGTGTCGGAGTCGGTGACGGTGCGTGATGAGTCGAACGGCAAGGATGTGGTGTTGCCGGCGAATACGGCGACGCATTTGGGTTATTGTATGCGTGATAGTCTTGCTCGGAGTTTGCGGGATCAGAATGACTCGGCCGGTGACCAGGATGCTGCAGGCGACGAAAAGAGCGCGCGCTGGGGCGCGCGCGACGCGAGTGTCGCGCCGTCAACGCAGACTGGATATTGTTGCGACAACGCGCGACCGATAACCCCATGGACAGTTCATATAACTTTGCATGCAGGTGCAAGTATCCGCATCTGATGACCAACGTGAGCGAACCGCTTTCATCATGTTCGCGAGACGTTGGTTGCAACGGGCACGGTAGACTGGACGAACGTTCGCGAGCGTCGCTGATCGATCTGTTCGTGAGCGGCTCGTGCGAGTGCGATGACGGCTGGATCGACGAATACGACGAGCATCGCATAAGTCCATATTGCCGCGAGGCGACCTTCGCCGAATGGCCATCGCTGTTGTACAGCGAAAAACGCAATGATGACGATTTGGTCCTCAGTTCAAGCAAAGTAGACAAAAGATTTCGCGATCTTGTGCAGTATCAGCGGATGGACGATAGGCGTATTATCGTGTGGTTGCCGAATCCATGCGGCCCTTGTCCGTTCAAGTAACACTTGATTCGTGACGACGACCTTGGCAGGCTAAGCGACGACAACTATGCGTATTATTGCGACGACGCCGTGGACGAGGAGAACTTGATGCCTCGGCAGAAACACGAGTTCCAATACGTACATATCGGCGTACGTCGAGACCGCGATTACCTGGCCAACAACGGCGGTACTTTGCCCAACGCATGTATGACGCTTCATGTATCCGTGCAAGGTCTCGTGAACGACCGTGTGCTGGTGCAATACATGTCGCAATCATGGAACGACGGAAGCGCGTTCGCGCAAGAGATCGGCTTTCTCGTGGACCCGGACGAGTTGCGACGCAGCGTGATGGAGCACAATGAGGTCTTCGACGACGTAGACCATTTAACTTCGGACGATCGGAGAGTCGTCGTAACGACAAACGTAAGCGCGGAGCGTCCGGTGGATTAGAGGCGAACGTTCTCTCGAAACGTCGAATGGTCACCCGGGTACATGAGATTCGCGCGGAACCTAGTGATCGCGCGCAACGATGCTTTGGACACGCATGGTGTCGTGTGGACGTACAACCGCGAGTTTTTGCGCGAGACGCGTGAGGACTTGTGCATGAAATTGAATCGCAGTATAACGGCCGGTGTCTTTACCAATCTGTGTTTCAACTCGGCTGTAGCGTGGTATGATTTTCCATATTTCAGCATCAGGATACCGCACAACAAGTTCTACATAATGAACCCGAAACGTCTTCACGCCGAATGTCGCATTCGGCAATATACATACACGTGCCCTGATTTGCGCGAAATAGACCAAGTAGGAATAGTAGGAGGGGATCGCGAGATCAGCGAAGTCGAGGCGGAGGAGACAGCGCGCGCCATGTTGCCTATCCGCAAACGTAAACTCGATAACGGCGATAACGCTCGGCCGGATCATCCCGACGGATCGATATCAAAATATTGCATTTTGCGACCGGAGTTCAATTGCCGCCAAAACAATCCGACTTCATGTGTACTGTTTGTAAACACCGGTTTAGTGGTGTACGCGTATACATTGTGGTATCCGAACGATATGAACATGAGACGTTTCTGTCAAGACCGATCCTGTTATGCTGATTATCATAAGTGTGACGATGATTATCATCATGCAACTATAGACGGTGTTGACGATGTAACTTCTCTAATAACCGAGTGCAACCCGCAATCGCGAGAATGATTCACCGAACAGTCAGCCGTCCAGAGAGAGAGAGAGAGAGGGAGAGGGAGAGGGAGAGGAAGAGGGAGAGGGAGAGGGGGAGGGAGAGGGAGAGGGAGAGGGAGAGGGAGAGGGGGAGGGAGAGGGAGAGAGAGAGAGAGAGAGAGAGAGAGAGAGAGAGAGAGAGAGAGAGAGAGAGAGAGAGAGAAAGCGGGGTCAGCGATGATAGCAGGATTAGATTATTACTGGCCGGTATCGAGACTATAATGGCGACCGCAGAAAATGGTGGCCAGCTCGTCAACTCAGACCAATCAGAGCGCAGCTGCGTTTCTCGGTCGCCGCTGCGTCTCCGCCTCTCTCCCGGTCGTCTTGTTGGTGCAATTATCATACGTCATGCGTCTGCCGATTGTTATTCTAACTGATGTGGCGCCGTCTCGTCAAATATACATACACATACATATATACAGGGTGGACCATTTTAACCTTTAATGGAGAATAACTCGACCGGTGAGCGAAATAATGAAAAAAGTTTCATACAAAAGTTGTTGGACAAGGAGGGGGACGTATGACCATATCCTTGAATTTGACCTTGACTTTGACCTTAGGGGTTATTTGAAGGTCAAATAACATTTTTTAAATGGAATTGCTTATTTTCGACCCCGAATTTGGAAAGAGTGGGAAATTTTAGAATAGGATATGATATGATTGATAAGATCAAATGTCATGTTTTGAGGTCATTTCAAAGTCAAAAGGAACTTGTACGTGTATTCATGCGAAAATCGTATCTGTATACGGGGATTTCTAAATTATCTTCTACACTTAGCATTACCCAGAGACAACGACGTAGACGTGGTAGAATTCGGCCTCTTTCGGGGTGCTTGTTTAGAGTGAGTCCCCTTGCCTCTCACTATGCATACTTTGCTATTGTTAATCTAGCTATTCAAAAGGTTTTCGAAAGTTGCACCGTTAGCATTTATGCAATAATTGAGCCTTCTTTGGAAATGGGCCACTGTGCTGAGCAAGACATTTCGTGGAATCGCTTCACAAGCTCGTCTTATGCGATTTTCCATATCTTCTCTTGTTGTTGGTTCTTCTTTGAAAACAACTTCTTTCAGATAGCCCCAGAGATAAAAATCGAGTGACGTCAAATCAGGAGAACGAGGAGGCCATGCAATCGGACCCTCTCGACCAATCCATCGGTTCGGGTACCTTTCATATAAAAACCTCCTGACTATAAGTGCAAAGTGCGGTGGTGTACCATCCTGTTGGAAGAACATCCTTCGCCTGGTTTCCAAGTCTACGTTCTCCAACAAATGAGGCAATTGGTCTGTGAGCAAATCGAGGTACGTATTTGCATTCACAGTACGTTCGAAAAAGAATGGACCGACCAAGTATCCATTAACAATCCCGCACCAGACATTGAGGCTCCAGGGGTGTTGATTGTCAATCGCTCTATGCTAGTGCGGATTGGTATCGGACCAATAATGGCAATTATGCCGGTTCAACTCCCCTGTGTTCTTGAACGTCGCTTCATCGGAAAACATCACAAATCTAAAAAAATTAGGGTCCAGATCGATCTGCTGTAAGGCCCACCGACAGAACTCGAGGCCGGCCAGTAATAATCTAATCCTGCTATCATCGCTGACCCCGCTTTCTCTCTCTCTCTCTCTCTCCCTCTCCCTCTCCCTCTCCCTCTCCCTCTCCCTCTCCCTCTCCCTCTTCCTCTCCCTCTCCCTCTCCCTCTCTCTCTCTCTCTCTCTCTCTCTCTCTCTCTCTCTGGACGGCTGACTGTTCGGTCAATCATTCTCGCGATTGCGGGATGCACTCGGTTATTAGAGAAGTTACATCGTCAACACCGTCTATAGTTGCATGATGATAATCATCGTCACACTTATGATAATCAGCATAACAGGATCGGTCTTGACAGAAACGTCTCATGTTCATATCGTTCGGATACCACATCGATCAAAATCGGCAGGTAATAATGTTTGGGTCAAAGTGATATGATAAGCATGGTACTTCCGAGCCTTCAAAATCCGCAAGATTGTGGACTTGTCTATGTGAATGCCGCAGCACTTTACGCTCAGCGCTTTCCGAGAAGACGACATCTGTGTAACGTGACGATCAGAAATTTGACCACGAGGGTACGTACTGGGCAAATGGCACGTCAACGTCGTCATCACGAATATGACGAGAATGACGTCCGAGTGCTGACTATTTTGGCATCGGTCTATCTCGATCCTCATATTTCGAGCCGTAGACTGGAGGTATCCACAGGAATACCGAAGTCCACAATCTTGCGGATTTTGAAGGCTCGGAAGTACCATGCTTATCATATCACTTTGACCCAAACATTATTACCTGCCGATTTTGATCGACGCCTCGAGTTCTGCAGGTGGGCCTTACAGCAGATCGATCTGCACCCTAATTTTTTTAGATTTGTGGTGTTTTCCGATGAAGCGACGTTCAAGAACACAGGGGAGTTGAACCGGCATAATTGCCATTATTGGTCCGATACCAATCCGCACTGGCATAGAGCGATTGACAATCAACACCCCTGGAGCCTCAATGTCTGGTGCGGGATTGTTAATGGATACTTGGTCGGTCCATTCTTTTTCGAACGTACTGTGAATGCAAATACGTACCTCGATTTGCTCACAGACCAATAGCCTCATTTGTTGGAGAACGTAGACTTGGAAACCAGGTGAAGGATGTTCTTCCAACAGGATGGTGCACCACCGCACTTTGCACGTATAGTCAGGAGGTTTTTAGATGAAAGGTACCCGAACCGATGGATTGGTCTAGAGGATCCGATTGCATGGCCTCCTCGTTCTCCTGATTTGACGTCACTCGATTTTTATCTCTGGGGCTATTTGAAAGAAGTTGTTTTCAAAGAAGAACCAACAACAAGAGAAGATATGGAAAATCGCATAAGACGAGCTTGTGAAGCGATTCCACGAAATGTCTTGCTCAGCACAGTGGCCCATTTCCAAAGAAGGCTCAATTATTGCATAAATGCTAACGGTGCAACTTTCGAAAACCTTTTGAATAGCTAGATTAACAATAGCAAAGTATGCATAGTGAGAGGCAAGGGGACTCACTCTAAACAAGCACCCCGAAAGAGGCAGAATTCTACCACGTCCACGTCGTTGTCTCTGGATAATGCTAAGTGTAGAAGATAATTTAGAAATCCCCGTATACAGATACGATTTTCGCATGAATACACGTACAAGTTCCTTTTGACTTTGAAATGACCTCAAAACATGACATTTGATCTTATCGATCATACCTGATCCTATTCTAAAATTTCCCGCTCTTTCCAAATCCGGGGTCGAAAATAGGCAATTCCATTTAAAAAATGTTACTTGACCTTCAAATAACCCCTAAGGTCAAAGTCAAGGTCAAATTCAAGGATATGGTCATACGTCCCCCTCCTTGTCCAACAACTTTTGTATGAAACTTTTTTCATTATTTTGCTCACCGGTCGAGTTATTCTCCATTAAAGGTTAAAATGGTCCACCCTGTATATATACATATATAGATTTGTATCTAATATTTAATACTTTTAATATTACTATCTAATATTTAATTAATAACTTTTCCTTAAGTTTTTGCTAAATATACCGACTTGCGCTTTTCTAAACATAATATCGTCGTGTTGTAGCTCTGATTTATCATTTTAGCCTATCTTTCAATTGCTTCTTAATATATGCTGTCATCTATACATTGCCATTAACTTTCAACGCAATCGAAATCTTAAAATCTTTAAGAATTTTCATCTCAGGACTAAGACTAATCAGAGACTCGCGCTTTTCTAGACATAATATCATTGTGTTATAGTTCTAACTTATTATTTTACTTGGCCTTTCAATTGTTTCTCAACATGTATTGTCACCTACACCTTGTCATAAATTTCATTGCAGTAGAAATGTCTCAATCTTCTACATCTTACATATAAGACACGAGACATCTTGAAAAGTGATTGAGAGGCAAACTTAAATAATAAATTGGAACTATATCGCAAGGATTATGTTTAAAAAAGCATGAGTCACTGTGTAATCTCAGCCTTGAGATAAAAATTCATATACATATTGATTGCGATGAAATTAACGACATAGTACAAGAGACATCATACCGTGGGCAACGACCAAAGGACAAACTAATATAATAAATTAGAGTTCCATTACAACAATATTATACATATATTATACATGGAAAAGTGTGAGTCTATACAGTTAACTCAAATTTAGGGAAAATGTTTAAAATTGAGAAATTTCTGCTGCAATGAAATTTATTACAATAGGAACAACAAATGTTGAGAAGCTATTGAGAGGCCAAATAAAATATTAAATTAGATGCTACGTCCTAAAGGAGGAGCGCAACCTTTTCGTTCGCAGGAAAAGCGAATCTCATTCATAAACACGGGTCAAGGAACGGGTCCATAAAACATAAAAGTTTACGACTACGGTTATTTGTTTTCGATAAAGACAAGGATCCGCCATTCAGCACGCAGCCACTTTGAAAAAAATGTACCGCGCCGTTCGGTACGGCCGACGGTCATCTCTCAAATTATTCGTTCTCCCCACACTCTCATAGAAATAACAAAAAATTCTATCGTACAGACAATCAACGGTCAGACAGTCAGTCGTCGGTCAGTCGATCAGTCGGACGTCTGGTAGAAATCTGAAAAATTTGCACCGAGTGAATCGTCAAGAAAATGTATATGGAAGAAATAGAAATCGAAACAGTTTGCAAAAAGATTAAAGAAAATCGCTACAAGCCCGCGGAATATGCCATAGTTGTAAGTAATGTGAAAAGTGTAATTTGAAAGTTTTGTGCGCGTGTGTATTATTTTCATACTTCGTCATTTGTATATTTGCCTCTTTTCAGTGCTTTTGTGAACGTGGAAAAGTGAAAATTACTAAACCAAATAGAACGAAAGGCCATTTTTCTATTGCCGAAAGGCAAAGAGTCCGTGCATCGAGGCACGGCATTACATATAAAATGCCGGGCAAGTTAGCTGCCCAGCACGAAGCTATAGTCCCGGCAGTAATAGTAAGTTTTTTTATAAATATTCTATAATATAATAATTATTAATAATATTAATAATATTAATTTTTTCAGTGCTTCGGTGGGATCATGCCTATTGCAACATATATTAAAATAGCAGGATACGTTAGTATAAGTGATCGCAAGATTACACATTATTTTAGATTGGGGGAAAGAAATACAGATGAAGAAATCTTAAATGATTTATGGCACGGAAGAAATTCATATGATGTGTTTAATTTAAATGATTTATTTAATAATTATAAAAATGTAAAACCGGATGTAGAAGAAGAAGATTGGTAAAGTAAAAAAATTTTTATAAAATAAAATACGTGTGCATTTATTTTCTGAACCCTTATTTCCTCCCGGTGGGGTTTTAGCCGGTAAGAGTCCGGCATAACCCTCGCCTCCCTCCAAGAGGCGAGGGTATCCATGAGGATTTCCCCATCGTAAACAAAAAAAATAAAATAGTAATAATAAATAATTATATATATATATATTTGAACGTTATATTTTTTCAATATACTTTATGTAATATGATTTTTCTTTTAGTCATTATATAAAAATAATAAAAATAATAAAAATAAAATAATTTCAGTAAGAATAATATAATTTCTAGATGCTGTTACACATATTGTTAATATAATTTAATAAAGTATAATAGTGAACAATATATTTGCTTATTCTTTAACTACATAAATACAATTATACAAAGTTTATTCAAAAAGAAAAAGTTTATACAAGGAAATAAATTTGTTTTGTGATAATTTTTAAAACATGTTTAAAAAATACATTTTTTAAGCTTTTTTTGATTATTACTATGTACTATTATTAAAGTTTTTAATAATATAACATGATTAAATCAAATTGGCTCTTTAGGCTGGAATCGTAAAAAATTCCGTGGCAGTCAACGTGTTAATCGATATTGGATTTACTTTTTTGTCGGTACAGTCTTATGAAAATTCCACAAACTTCAGTGTGTAATCATCGCTTGCGGTAATAAGAACCGTATCTGCAGGATGGAAGACGAGTGCTCTAACAGCGTCAAAATGCGAACGTATATTTAGCATTCCATGTTTTTCTGAAGGTCTCCTTCGTGCTGGGAACCATCTGTGTCGCAAGAAATAATATGTTAAGAGTGTCAACAAACTGTAACTCTCACATAGCTGAAAAAAGCGATTCGACTGAAATACAGGGGAAAATTCTTAGAACTTACATCGTACGATATTCCTGCATCATTGTTAACACATAACTGTTCTAATTTTCCTAATTCCAACATGGAATCACCGCCTTCTTTATTATTTGGGCGTCTTGGATCTTGTAATCCTCTATGTAATAAATCTATAGGCATCATTAGATTATGTGATTATATATATGACAATATTACAAAATAGCTATTATTGTAACAGGTTTATATTTTATCCTAAAGTACACGAATAACAAGGGATTTACTAACCCCTTTGAAGAATTCATTCATCCAGATGGATAGAACCAGGTGGCGATTCTTCAATTTCTGTGAGGAGATTTTATTCATTTAATACTTCTGCCTCTGCATCTGTATCAACATCTTTCGCCAGAAGGGGGATAGATGCCTGAAAAATGAAATTATGAAAATGAAATTATGTTAACAAATAGCGTGAACAATATCATTAAAACTCAAGATGATAGTAAACGTTACTTTATTTGGTTTGGTATCCGTAATTGCATCATAAATTTCATCCTCTCCATCTCCTTATTCCTCTTCCATGTCCATGTCTGTATGTCCCAAAAATTCAAAATTTGCTATAACAGCTGCTTCTGTATCTAATATCATTGCTTTTCTACTATAGAAGATGGCTGTTGCTGAAACAATAAATCACATATAAATGTATTGGGTGAGTGCAAAAGTTCGTGCGGAGTTTATGAGTAAAAGTCACACAGTGATTAGGCAAACAAAAATCTTTATTCAATCAATGATATATTCTCCATCGTTTTCTATAATCTTTTCCCAACGTTCTGGCAGCATACGGATGCCTCGATCATAAAAACTGCGCGGTTTAGATTCGAAGAACGAAGAGACGCCGTTTTTTAAGGCCTCCAAAGAGTCAAAGTTTTTTCCATTTAAATAATTTTGCAATGACCGGAACAAGTGATAGTCAGATGGTGCGATATCAGGAGAATACGGTGGATGCGTTAAGACATCCCATTTCAGGTTCTTCAGTTTGCGCAGCGTCTTTTTCGAAACGTGTGGTCTGGCGTTGTCGTGATGAAAGACGACTCCCTTGCGATTTGACAAAATCGGACGTTTTTCTTTTATTTCTCGATTCAGATTGGTTAATTGGTGACAGTACTTGTCCGAATCAATCGTTTCGCCAGCAGGGAGAAGCTCGAAATAGATTACGCCCTTGCAATCCCACCAAACAGAGAGCATCACCTTCATCGGGTGCAAACTGGCCTTTGGCATTGCGTCACCATGCTCACCTGATTGTTTCCATGTCCGTTTGCGCTGAACATTGTTGTAGAGGACCCATTTCTCATCGCCCGTCACTAGTCGATCCAAAAACAACTCGTTATTGAGCCGCCCGAGTAAAGAAACGGCTGCAGAAATTCGCTTGATTTTGTTCTTCTCGGTCAGCAAATGGAGCACCCACATATCGAGCTTCAAATCGAATCCCATCTTTTTTAAATGCCGAAAAGCGGTTGATCGGTCAACGTTTAGTGCTGTAGCAACTTCTTCTGTTGAAATTCGCGGATTATTGAGCACTAAAGTACGCAAAACATCGTCATCAATGTCAGAAGGTCGACCAGAGCGTGGCTCGTCTTCAAGGTTAAATTCTCCGCGCCGAAATTTAGCAAACCATTTTTCCACAGTTCGTTTAGCTGGTGCTTCATCCTGATAAACATCCTGAATGTTTTTTACGGCTGCGGCAACGTTTATTTCCTTCCGAAACTCGTAAAGCATAACATGCCGTAAATGCACCTTATCGATACTCATTTTTAAAGTGATATTTCTCGAAGCAGTTTGTATGAAAACAAATGATTTTTTTTTAATAACAGCTGAAGACGTCACCTTTCCAACGTTATATAATATGTAGATGGAAGTATTAATGACAACACTTTACGACGCTTATAACTCCATCTATTGAAACTCCGCACGAACTTTTGCACTCACCCAATATAACAGAATCGTAACTATCCTAACACAGCTTAATTCTCTTAATTAAGTTCGTATTGTTTTAAAAATAAAACGTGTTTATTTATCTCTACCTTTTTCGGATGTCCCCTGGAGTATAAGACTTACATCGGATGATTCTTGTCTGTTCTGTGTTCCCTCATTTCCATTTAATGCTGGAGTATCCATTTCATCTGAGTCTGTATTATTATAACACAGGTTGCGTGAAAAGTTCCCAGAGCGAAACTAAAATAAAGAATACCTAATTCTAGAAATGATTTTATTCTTCAATATAGTCTCCATTAACTTCAATACACTTGGCCCGATGGCTCTCCAATAATTTTATTCCATCACGGAAGTGTTTCTGGAAGGTCTGCGAATTATGCCTCTACGGCTGCTATAGCTTCTTCATTCGACGAAAAAATGCTTTCCACGGAGGAATTGTTTCAGGCTTCGGAACAGATAGAAGTCGCTGGGTGTCAAATCTGGCGAATACGGTGGATGATCAAGCAATTTGTACTTCAATTTATTGAATTTAGACATTGACAAAACACTTTTGTAAGCAGGTGCGTTGTCTTGGTGAAAAATGATTTGTTTGTGCTGCAAACCAGGTCTTTTCTCATTTTTGCGTCCAAATGATCCAAAAGGTTACAATAATATTCAGAGTTAATTGTTTTACCTTTTTCCAGATAGTCAATTAACAAAATCCTTTCAGTATCCCAAAAACTGATGTCAAAAGCTTTTTTGCCGATCTTTTATACTTTGTTTGCTTTGTAGCTGAACATCTAGCTTCAGTTCACTGTAAACGTTCCTGTTTCAATTTAGGATCATGGTGATAGATTCAAGTCTTATCCAGTTATATAACGACGCACAAAATTGATTTTATTCTTCTTAAGACGATCCAAATGACGCTGAGAAATTTGCTTTCGAGAGAGTTTTTGTTGAATTTGTTAACGTATGCGGCACCACTTTTCCAAACACCTTTTTCATTTGTAATTCTTTATGCAAAATATGCCGTATCCGTTCATCTGAAATGCCTATGGTATGAGCAATTTCACGCGTAGTCACATTTGGATCTTCAGAAACAATAACATGTATTTGCTCAATGATTTCTAGTGCTGATGTGCTTTTTGGACGTCCACTGCGTGGATCGTCTTCAATGCTTGTACAACCACGTTGAAACTCAAGTATCCACTTACAAATCATTGTTTTTGAAGGAGCAGATTCCCTTAATACATTTACCATCTCGAAATGAATTTCCATTTCCTTTAAACCTTTTTTAACAAGGAACTCAATCACTGCACGTTGTTTCAAATTTTCCATTGCAAACAAATATACTGACACGTCAACTTCAATTAGCTTGTAAACACAGGAAGAATTGACAGATGGAAATGAAACCTAACCTAGGTTCATGTGAACGGTAGAATTATAAATTGTAGTCGTTTACTTAAGGCTCGTCTACATTAGCTGTAAGAGTAAGGCTGTAAGGTTGCAAGACACGAAATGAAATATTTTCATTCGCTGACAGCTTACGTTATAGCCTTACAGCCTTATTCTTACAGCTATTGTCGACGAGCCTTAACAGCTAATATAAACGAGCCTTTATGTCCGCGACCGTGCAATCGGCTTAGCTGCGCTCCGCGATGGGGACGTCTGATTGGCCGCCGGAGAGCCAATCACCGCCATCGACAGCCGCTGCTTCGGTGGAAACTCTAGGCTGCGTTCCAATATTCATTATCAGTACTGAAAATATATAATTTGTGTTGCACATGCTATAGATTTTCTGTGCTAGAAGTGAATATCAGAACATAGCCTCAGGAATCGCGGAACGCCCTGACCCGGGAGATAGTGCTCTCTCCCATAGGCACGGTTGCACTAGTAAAGCCAGCGGCACACAGTGCTTGTTTTCGTGCTGAATTGCTTGCTAGATGAAAATATTACATTCTGATTGGTGCATTTCCATCCATCTTCGAAAATATACCAATCAGAACGCAGTATTTTCATCCAGTAAGCAATCCAGCACGAAAGCAAGCACCGTGTGCCGCTGGCTTAAGTTTCGCTCTAATGAGTCTATGGGTGCATTCCGTTTCACGCATATGCGCGCATTTTTTATAATATACGTGACATAAACTATAGATAAATGCGCGCGTATGCGTGAAACAGAACGCACCCTATGCTCCGTCGTTAGTCGCGCCAGCTAATCCAAGATGGCCGTCTCATGGCGTGCATGGCGGGCTTCCGTCGGCAAAGAAGATGTCAACATTGAGTTAGACTTCATTTTCCTGAAAAGTGGAGGAGATAGTATTGGTACGAACGAAAACCTCTAGACGATATAATTTTAATTTCTGATTAGTAACGCGGTTTAAGTAGTATGTCTGTTAGTTTGTGAAACGTTTGTGAAACGTTGTTGTGAAACGTTTTCGACAAATGTGAGTGCGTGTAAACAATAAATATCGAAGAATTATAATTCCTCGTAAATATTAATATAAATTACATAATGTGGCATCAAATTAAAATAAAAATATATTAAAATGACGCGATTAGGTGGAAACATGGAGTGCATGGAGATAAACGAGATAAAAATATAATAACAAATGTGTGAATATATATATTTATAAATTAACAGATTATTATTATATACAATTGTATAATTGTAATGTGTGTTTAAATTTTGATACATCATAATATCATTCATGTTTATGGCATAATTCCTTGCAGTGGAGTTATTTTGCCAACATCGTTAATTATGGAGTGAAGTCTGTGCAAGATTAGAGAGTGGTTTACACAAGGAAAATAGCAGAAGAACAAATGGATGATAAACAAATATCAGATAAGAGTTAATATTCATATATGTGTGTGTGTGTGTGTATGTACATATAAGAAAAGATTAATTATGTATGTGCTGTCTGTGTGACTGTGAATATTGTCAGACTGATTCTTTTCTTAAATTTATTTTCTTGTTTCAGCTCCGCAGCAAACCATATGCTTGCAGAACATTTATAGCTGGAGAACAATCTCCTGCGGAGTAAAATTGTCAGTGTGTGCCTTGATGCGCATCATGCAGCACTCATGCAGCATCGTTTTTTGCATTGGAATCAATGTACCATCATCGTTAGCTGTGGAATAAAGTTTATACAACATAAAACAAGGAACACATAAAGAAGTAAAGGAACAAATATCAGATGAGTAACTTATATTTATATAAAATAAAGTATTAAGCACCTATATACTGAAAATAATTGCACATGTTATCAGGTTGATTGTTGCCCTGTAATCAATTTTATTATTTTAGCCTTCCAGTTAACCATGTGCTGGTGAAAGAAAACTTGAAATTATATCTAACATGGAATATAAGAGTACGAGGGCGGTCCGATAAGTACTTAGCCTCATCGCCCGATGGCGCCACTATCGCAAGAGAAATTTACTATCGTGTAGTACATTCTCGTAGACGGCTACTGTCGAAATTTCAGCCGAATCGGACTCGTAGTTTTGTTTTGACCGTGTGTGGAAGCGGGCGTGTCCGCGGATTTTAGAAAAATGGAAAAAGAGCAATATCGGTCGGTGATTCGATTCTTGTTTTTGGAAGGGAAATCGCGCAGCGAAATCAAAGAGCGCTTGGATGCTATATACGGTGACTCTTCTCCTTCGATGGCGACCGTCAAAAATTGGTTTAACGAGTTTCAACGTGGTCGCACGTCGGTTTTTGATGAGCCACGCCCAGGTGCCCCGAAAACGGCTACCACGGAGGATAACATGACAAAAATCCACGATCTCGTATTGGCAGACCGCCGATTGAAGGTGCGCGAGATAGCTGAGACAGTAGGCATCTCAAAAGACCGCGTGGGTCATATCCTGCATGAAATTTTGGGCATGAGAAAGCTGTCGGCGCGATGGGTGCCGCGTTTGCTCACTCCGGACAACAAGCGCAACCGTGAGACCACTTCAGAGCAGTGTTTGACGCTGTTTAAGCGCAATCCGAAGGAGTTTCTGCGTCGTTTCGTGACCGTCGACGAAACATGGATCCACTGGTACACACCAGAGACCAAGGAACAGTCGAAACAGTGGACTTCACCCGGCGAACGTGCTCCGAAGAAGGCGAAGACTGTTCTATCGGCCGGAAAGGTGATGGCTACCGTTTTCTGGGATTTACAAGGTGTGATCTACATCGACTACCTGGAGAAGGGCAAAACGGTCACAGGGCTGTACTATGCTGAATTATTGGGCCGATTCGACGCCGAATTGCAGAAAAAACGGCCCCATTTGGCGAAGAAAAAAGTCCTCTTCCACCATGACAACGTACCGGCTCACACCTCCGCCCTCGCCACGGTCAAATTGGTCGAATTGGGCTACGAACTGCTGTCCCATCCACCGTATTCTCCAGATTTGGCCCCGTGCGACTTCTTTTTATTTCCAAACTTGAAAAAGTCACTCGCCGGGCAGAAATTTGAGTCGAATGAGGAGGTCATCGCCGCCACGGAGGCCTACTTTGTAGACCTCGAGAGAACGTATTTTTCAGACGGGTTAAAGAAGTTGGAGCATCGCTGGGTCAAATGTATCGAGCTAAAAGGAGACTATGTTGAGAAATAAATCGCCATTTTTCCAAAATTCGTTTTTCTTTTGTAGGCTAAGTACTTATCGGACCACCCTCGTACATCTGTCACCAGCAGTGCAACGACTGATTGACAAATCAAAAGCAGGTTCGTAAAATATATTTATCATCTTACTTTCATTGATGCCTTCAACAGGCTTTCTCAGTGTTTACGCTTGTACTCTGTTGTCTGTTGATTTTGATTTCTTTTAACAAAGTGGATATGTTATCTATATTCGCATATGTCAAACTTTTATTGTTATTTCAGATTGTGATTTCTGAAACCTCGAGGATAGATACTTTAACATTTCTTTAGCAAGATGAAAAATCATATTGAAAGTGGATGGTGCAACAGCCGTGAGAAATCAAGGAGTAAAAAATAGAACACCTAGAATTATGAAAAGAACAGGTATTATAAATTTATACATTTATTTTTCTTTTTCCGATTCTAATAACGAATGTAATATTAACGACAAATCCGTATCTTCCATATTTTCTAATTTGTTCCAAATATATCGCAGGTCGTGTTCTCTTTGTGAAAATGTGTCGCACTTTGATCTCATCCAAAATGCAGGATGGGACAAAACGTAAATGTTTTTCTGGTGCTCGCTCAAATTAGCTGTAAATAATAAAGAATTGTAAGAATAATAATTTGACAAAATTTTGAAGAAGAAAGCAATAGAAATTTCACAATATACCTATAAGTTTACAATTGTTGAATGTTTCTTCACGCTTTTTTTTAAAGTTCCTGGTTGTGCCTCTCGGAAATATTATTTGTTCGATGAAGTTATTATTTCAAATCCTTCTTTTATTATTTCTGCGGGCAAAAGAGCCAAAGATATAAGAGGAGCTTAGTTGCTCCCCAACCCACTTCTTCTCTATCGCCTCTTAATATTTTTTGTTTGTCAGCGTTCCGCACTATTGCCTGTAATAAGAAAATAATGTAAGAAAAGTTGACATCCATTTCTATTTGTTATTATGTACGCGTTATCTTTTATTACCTGGCTATAATGAAAAAAAAGCAGCCAATAACTTGAGCTCTTGGAAAAATTGTTTGTAGCGCGTTTCGCTCAATTTTCTCAATTACTTAATACTTTATTGTGTATAAATATAAGTTACTTATCTGATATTTGTTCCTTTACTTTTTTATGTATTCCTTGTTTTATGTTGTACAGAGTGTCTCATAACTAATGTTGCAGAGCTCGTAGAGATATAGAACGGTTTAAGATAATCATATAAGTCCAATATCGTTTTGCGAGATTTGCAATTATCGAGTTATTAATGACAGAAATCTGAAGAGTAGGAGCGCGCCGACATAGATGATTGGAGAAGCGTTGCAGCTATTTCGACAAGAGCGCGGCTCAGTCGATCCAGAAACTGTTGCCGGTGCGCGGCAAGGGGACGGACAACGTGTCACTATTCGTTTTTTATTTCGCCACTCCTACGTTTCGCAGCATTCTGCCAGTAGTTGCTAGATCGATTGACCCGGGAGGCTGCGACGCTTCTCCAGTCATCCATTTCGCACGCTCACTCGTTAGATCTGTCTGTCATTAATAATTCGATAATTATTGCGAATCTCGCATAACGGTATAAAACTTTCATGTTTGTCTTAACCCGCTCTATGTACTCACAAGCTCTGCAACATTTATCATGAGACATTCTGTGTCTCGTAATTATATGTACCGGATGTTTCAGACCGTAATTATATGTACCGGATGTTTCAGACGCTGATTTTTGTTAATTTGATGACTTTGAAATTTCCAAAAGTCAGAAAGATAACAAAAGTCAGGGCGCTGTTGTAACAATATATTCTTGAGACTAAATAGAACAGAAAAGTCTAGTACCACTTTTTCTTCTGACAAATAGTTAGCGAGATATCGTGAGTTAAATATTGAAAAAAGTTATCAAGTTTTCTTTAAATATTTCAAAAAATATTAGGTAAATAGAAAAATGTTTCAGACAAAAGTTGTTTAAATTAATTAGTGGAAAAGGATGGTATAATAAAAAATTGGGTTATCCATTTAAGATTTTTATGTTGATTTTGACAGGACTTTTCCCAGGTTATGCCAAGGTCAAATTCATAGCGTCAGTAAATAGATCCCTTGAGGTCCTACAACTTTTGTCTGAAATGTTTTTTTCTAAAGTGTCGCGTTAACGAAAAAATCGGATGATTCGTGTGGTCTGAAACACTCGGTGTATATATATATATATATATATATATATATATATATATGTTATTGCCCAGGTTGGTAAGCTCGGGCAATGTGCTTCATCCTCATATCTCTTTACACGCTAACGTTTTAAAATTATTTTCAGTTATACTGTATATAGAGCAGAAGGGACACCCGCTTAGTACGTGTAGAGAGAGAGAGAGAGAGAGAGAGAGAGAGGGAGAGAGAGGGAGAGAGAGAGAGAGAGAGAGAGAGAAAAGAGCTTGCTCTATCTTTGCAGCATGGCGTATGGAGATGGCACGACTCGATAGAATAGAAACGCGTACGCTCGAACGTATGCAGGAAACGAGGCTCCAGCAGCCATGTCGGTATTATGCTCGATGCCGCAGAGCAGTGGGCGCGGTTCATCATTGGCGCGAGTCGGCACGGCTAACGCGCTAGCCCTCGAATTTGTTGTCCAAGTTTCCACGCAGGGCCCGGAAGTAACACCGGCCGCGTATCCGGTACGCAGCCTCGTTTCCATGGTGCGCGGGTTGAACGCATCGGTGGTCTCCGAGATGACGTTTGGTGCGCACAGACCGGTCGCATCGTCGTACGAGGCTCTCTCTCCGCAAAAACAATGGCCGGTTTCAAAGTCGGGCTTGATCGCCGGGTCTGAGTAGGGAATGAGCGAGGCGCAAGCATTCGACAGAGCTATCAAGCGGTCGATCGGCGCTTCGATGGTTTTGTTCCCGCAATCGTCGAGCTCCATTTCCGCGCACACGAAACGGTATTCTCCGCTCGGCAATCGTTCGTCTATCGATTCGAAGGTCAGTGATGGATCGATGTGCTGATGCCAAGTCTTGCCAGTTGCGCGATCCAGCAGTGCACTGTTGCACACCGTTATGAGATTGCCGCCTTCACCGGCAAAGGCGCGCGTTTGTGGCATGCGTCGCTAGCCGTGCTTGCTGTAGAGGGCAAGAGATGTATTGGTGTTACAAACCGCCGCATTATTTGGCACGCAATACGCTCCGGGCCGGTTGGGACGATTGTTCAGAATCAGGCCCACCCGATCGTAATAGCGGTAATCAACACCGTCGCTCACCTTGCAAAATTCGCGACAATCTGTGTATTCATCGTACGGTGATATAAAAGCGCCGACGGTCAAGCAGTCGCGTTATCTCGCGTGATCGTCCTTGTCTCCCTCGTCTTCCTCGTCGTCAAAACCACTGCCACCTCTTCGTCCTTCCGCGGATTCGAAGCGTACCGCGGGAAGAGATTCTATGCCCACGCCCATTTGTCTTGTCAAACGAAGAAATCGCTCTCGCTGTACGTTGTCGTTCAAAATCGAACCGTTATTCGCTTCGACCAGTGGATCGTACAACACGTCCAAATTAAGCGCAATCGCCGCTCTTTCGGGTTCGACGTAGACGGATATATATGCGCGTCGCACAAAATACAGCAAGAGCACAATCGCAATCAACAACGCCAAGAGTCCGCGAAATTGATGGTGCATCGCTAGCGGCCAGCGTTTCGCTTGACGGCGATTGAGGGATTGGGCAACGTATTGGAAGAAATTGACTGAGGCTGGTTTCGATTGATGTTTTTTTTTATTTTTTCTTAATGTTCGCGAAATTCGCGAAATACAATAGCTCGTACAAGGCGCGAAACAATTTTTACGATATCTCGTTCGTGCTGACAAAAAAGTGCGCAATCGTGTCGATGATTGATTGCGTGTATCGTCATATGGCGTCTGTTGCGCACCACCACGTCCACTGACTCGTCAACGTAATACAAGTAGGGTGAATCTTCCAAATTGAAAAAATCGCATCGTTGAAAGGCTTCATCATCGTTCGAGTCGGTGGGCGGAAGGGTGCATACTGTACGGACGGTGGCGCGATAAACGTTGCGTCTCTGTCGCGCAATAATGGTAAAGTCTGCGTCCGGTTGCGTCGACGATTCCACGATGATTTCGTATAATTGACCTGGTACGAGCGAACGCACATACGAACCCTCGGTTACTTTTTTTTCAACTTAGAATCGATTACTCTTCGGTGTCCTGCTTCTTCCGTGCTAGATGATGTATGAGGAGGCGGTGGTGGTGCTAATGTTGGTGACAGTGGTGGCAGTGGTATTTCATCTTCCGAACTGCTGCTGCTGCTGATGCTGCTGCTGTTGATTATGCGTGACAAGTCTTTGCCAGCAACTTTGCGGCTTTGATCAATCGATGATGGCTTTATCGTTATCAATCAGCCGCCGTTTTCTCGTGTGCTTCGTTATTCGCAAGTGTCGTCGCTGCTGTTGCTCCGTTCATAGTAGATGATATTGCTATTGTTCCGTTTGTTGTAGGTGCTGCTATTGCTGTTGCTGCTGTTTCTCCGTTCATAATGGATGATGTTGTTATTGTTCCGTTTGTTGTAGGTGCTGCTACTGCTGTTGCTGCTGTTTCTCCGTTCATAGTGGATGATGTTGCTGTTGTTCCGTTTGTTGTAAGCGCTGCTACTACTGATCCGTTCGTGTCATTTTTCGCGCGTTTCGCTTTCGGTTCGCGATTGCCGTTTCTCTTGCGCTTTGAGTCGTTCGAATTTGCCGTCGTCGTCTTCTCATTCGTCACCGCGGCGTTCTTTTGAGCGCCGTCATCGCGACTCCTGGATTTGACAAACACAGATCTAGAACAAGGTTGAGCGACGACGGTTTCTCCTCCATCGACCGTTGTTGTGGCTGCGGCTATTGATTCTAGAGAGCGTAATGTCAGCGACGCACCTCCGCTGTTGCAGATTCGAATTATCATGGAGACGCAGCAGCGGCAGGCTTTTCCATCCACCACCGGATGATTATCATACAACATACCGTCTATGACATCGGCCGATACGGTGTTCCAGGCGCACGTTTCGAACGTATTCGGATATTCGTACCACTCGTCCAAGTTCCGCAGCATGCTTCCATCGATAGCCTATTTCTGCATCGTTGAGGAATCTATTACGCCATAGGCCACAAACATGTTCGCCATATTGAACCGCATGCGTTCTATATTGAGATTGGTCCCATAGCACAGCAAGCGTTTAAGTTCTCGTTTGCCGCGTCGACGACCCAGACACATGCGAATCTCGGTGTCATTCAAACTCGCTTTCAGTTGATGAATTTTAGCAAAGCGCTCCTCCTTAGACAACTGTTCAAACAAGCAGATTAGGCGTGCAAAATGATGAAAACTTCGGTTGTAACTACTCATTTGCTGTTGTTGTTGCAGCTGTGCAGGTTGTTGATGCGTGGCAGCGGCGGTCATCGTGGCGATGCTGGTGGAAGTGGTGCTAATGGGGGTGGCTGCGGCTGCGGCGGGTTCTATCAGTTCGCTGTTCTCACTACTGACGACCGTTGTACTGACGAGTTGCGCGTTGAAACGTGGTCTTTGGTGATCTTCTTTCCCACCTGATACGCTTCCGATCGCCAGCGACTGGTGATCTGTCTCGTTGAAAAGCTGCACTAAATTGTCCAACGATGAATAATCGTAAAGTTGTTGCTGCTGTTGCATACCTCGTATGTATTGTTGCACGAATAAATTGTATGAACGTAAAGACAACGACGGACCATCGAGGACGGATACACGACTACGATCTCTCTTCGACACTGTCGAAACGAGATTCAAACTTCTTGAATATATACTGTTCTCGGGACGACGGCGACGACACGGCGCTTAACATTCGATCAGCGACAACGGCGTTTCAAATTCGACCAGCGACGATGGCTCTTAAGATTCGACCAGCGACGACGGCGCTTCAGATTCGACCAGCGACGACGGCGCTTCAGATTCGACCAGCGACGACGGCTCTTAAGATTCGACCAGCGACGACGGCGTTTCAAATTCGACCAGCGACGATGGCTCTTAAGATTTGACCAGCGATGACGGCGCTTCAGATTCAACCAGCGACGACGGCTCTTAAGATTTGACCAGCGACGACGGCTCTTAAGATTCGACCAGCGACGACGGCGCTTAAAATTCAATCAGCACCGACGGCGCTTAAGATTCAATCACCTCCCGAAACACCAAATGAAACGTGTTATCGCGCGATCTAAATGTGCGCGGATATTCGGTCTTAATTCGTTCCTTGATTTTAGACACGATACCTCGAATGTTAGATCTCGCGACGTTACAACCGCTTTCGTCGAGAAATTCGCGCAGAAATTTGCACATTTCGATCTCGCTGACAGACACGGTAGAATCCTCGACGATGCGATATCGTTTCAACAACCATTCATACTGATCGATGGAGACGTGCAAATTTCGCGTGTCACGCTGCATCGTCACGGGTATGCGATCGATGATGACCGGGTCTTCGAGTCTCTTGGCCGATTGATGAACAAACACGTCGCTCGCTTGTACAATCTCTTCGCCGCCGTCCGGCGACGACGATGACGCTTTGCCGATGCCACCATCTGTTGACAATTCGTGTACGTTCCGTATGGCCGTAGATTAGCATTTTGCGGAATGCTTCGAGCTCTTGCGTTCGAGTATTCAAGTGTGCTTTATCATCTCGATTAGAATCGTCGACGACACCCTCGCGTAGTTTCTTTCTTTCCAGCCAGTTTTTAGCGAAGCATTTGCTCAAGGCGTCGTAGAGCAGATAAAACGATTCATCGTACGTGCACATGTCGATGGCAAAGTGTTCCATGGCCAGAAAGAGATCTACGCGAAACGAGGGAAACTCACGCCCTCTGCGAAGCATCTTGTAGCGAATTGGTACGATACACTCAGTGCGGAATGTTTGTCAAAGTCCACCGAGCAATCGTGATCGCGCGGATGTAACGTTTTGAAGCGATGCAGCATGCGCAAACAATACTTGAGGCGCGTAATAACACCCGCGTCGCTGCGTAGAGTGATCGAGTCATTAACCGTTAGCACTAATTTGGCCAGATTGATCAGATGTTGCGGTTGCTGATCGAAAAATTTTCGACTCTTGATGCGCGTGCGAGAAATAAGCAATTTGAAGAGCTCCGAGTTCAAGCGTTCAGGTTCATCGCATTGACACAGATGCGAGTTCATCATGCTCATAAGGTCGGTCTCATCGCGCACACCTTGCCGCAACGTCGCGTTGCTGATGGTGCCTGTGAGGGCGCACGAGAACATTTGACGCAACACTTCTGATATGAATTCGCTCTTGCCGCTGTCGCTGGTGCCTTGCAACAACAGCACAGATTTCAGAAACTGTCCGGGGAGTCGTACCGCCACGACAAACACCAAAAGGAATATAACGAACTCCGGGTCGCCCCTGGCGTAAATATGCATAGTGACAAGGGCAACGCAGAGCGAGTAGCCGATGTCGTGCGGCACTCTGTCATCCACGTTCATGCTGTGATTAACGAATATTGTCAGACCGTTGGCCAGAGAGTTTATGTCGTATGAGTGTATACTCGTTTCGGCGAAAACTTTCCGCAGCGAACGCTCACAATCGCTTGCATGCGTGGCGGTCAAACGGCCAAAAACGTTCCAGCGCCACTTATTCGCGGGCAACTGGCATTCGCGCGTAGATTTGCCGTTTTGTCTCAGTGTCGTCCAGCGCTCTCTTTCTCTTGCCATAACAAACAAATACAGTGCGGCAATATGACGTAGGGATAGGTCGGTCGTAAATAATGGTTCCAGAATTGCGGTAGAATTGCGCATGCTGGTTAACCATTCGCGCAAGTCTTGATCATCCGCGTGCTCCAGGGCAAATTCATCGAGTTCGCGAGACGCGAGAAATTCACGCATGGCGTCTGCGCTGGCTGACGTTTCGTTATTGCTACTGTCATTTCCGCCGTTTTTCAAACGCGTCACGAAGGTTCTTTGTGCGCGTTGATCCGATTGATGTTGGCTGCTGCTGCTGTTGCTGATGCTGCCTCGACATTGAGCGTCGCGACGAAGATTGACTTTACGACGCCGCAGAGCGAGCTCGTTCAATAGCATTGAAATGTCGGTAGAAATTTCGTCGTTTCGTTGTTGCTGCTGCTGTTGCTGCTGCTGTTCATCATTTGCCACAGTGGTTCGTCCGAGTTGTTGTTCGTTGCCACTATTACCACTGCTACTCTTTCGTTGTTGTTTATCGGTCATTAGTCGGAGAAAATTTTCAGTATTTTCGTATATGTCCTTCTGTACTCGTCGGAACATCTCGTTGGCCGCTTCGTTATCGTCTATCGAAAAGCTACGGCCGTGTCTGTATTCGCAATCGTCCACTTGGGAAATGGTCATTGTATAGCGATACATTGCACGACAGTTTAAGGGTGCATAGAGCACTCGATATGGGCATCATCGCGCAGAGAGACGTCTGCCGAAGAGTGCGTGAGCATCGATACGAGTCGATGCACCGTATCGGGCCGCTCTAGTACAGCTAGACCGAACGAGAATGCGAGATTCACCATTACTAGAAAGAAACAACGTGCCTCGCGATGTGACAATAATACTGCGGCAGCGTCGCTCGTAGAGACAAAGGGCACTAGACGCGAAAGAAGATCTTTCGTATCGCATACGAAACGTCGATCATACGATTTTTCGCTCAACTGTTTCAACATGTTACTCTCGAAAGCGAGAGTATCTTCATCGTCAACAAAATGGTCAATCGTCAGTAGTTGTTGGTAGCGCATCGATTGTGGCGGCTGTGTCGCTCTTGACGAGGGAGTGCCAGCGTCGTTTGATTCGTTGTCTTCATTGTTGCTCGGTGGAGCGCGTTTAGCTACGATGCGTGAATACAAATAATGATTGATCGTGTCGCGCGAACACACCAGTCCAAAGTACTCGTTGATCGAATCTATAGCACGAGCCACGAATCGTTTTATGCGCCGATCGTGAATTTCGTTGAATCTATATCGATTTGGTGGATTCGAATCGTCGTAATCGATGCGGAGCAAGGGCGCTACGGCTGGTGTTGTTAGCTCGAAACGATTCAAATAGAGATTCAGCATTAATCGACCCGAGCTATTTTTGTCTACGTAACGAACAAATTTGTCCAGCGTTGATCCTTGAATAATGATGCTGTTACCGTTGCCAGCATCGCCACCGCCGCTTCCGCCGCCGCCGTCGCCGCGGTCATTATCCTCTTCGCGATTGTTTTCACTCGCGCCGGAAGAATTTACAGCGTCACCTCTGCACACAGTCATCATTTTTTCTACGATAGTGCTCATGCTAAAACGGAAATCGGTTTGCGACATTTTGTCGACATATGAAAACTTGGCAAACAAATGCTGCTGCCCTTGTTGTTGTTGTTGCGTGGATCATTCATAGGTGTGCTCGTCGGCCATGCGTCGTTTCAACGTTTCGCGCACTTCGTACAAAATTTGCGATGTCACGGTTTTTTCAAACTGTGATTCATTGCGCACGAGTACGAGTTCGTCGTTCGCCGCGTCAATATATCTTGAGCCATCATAACGCCAATATATTGTGTTCAACAGAACCATAACGTTGCTTTGTTGCTTTATATAGTTGAGTAAGTGCGACGACGTGAATACGAGCGATCGTGAGCTATCGCCACCACTATTGCCAGCGCATTCGTCGTCGTTGTCGTGGTCATTGGCATATTTATCTTCGTTATTATCAGCCGATTGCAAGCGCGAAGATTGGTTACGACGACGACTACGAGAACAAGCAGCTTTTTTGCAACGTGACTGTCGACCGTTCACGCTATTTTCCGCTAGCAATTCCGGTCGATTTATCAAGTCGCACATACAAAATTCGCACAGTATTGACACTACGTTCGGTTTGTCCCACAATGCCGAAAATGCACGGTCGCATGACGAGCACGCGCCGTTCACAAAGATTCGATGTTTGTTGTCGTCCACCAATTCGCTGGGTCGCGCTGCGGTTCTTCTGCGTGCCAACAGGGGAAACAAAAACATATCCGTCACGCACAATTTGTCCGCTCTACCGTCTCCGAGGTTTTTGATGTCGGTCGGCAAAATCATACCGTTGCGCAGGCAAACAATTCATCGACGAAA